>NW_010538557.1:6419-27189 GCF_000687285.1 Phaethon lepturus
CCAAGTCTGGAGTCCGACGCCTACTCAGAGCCACCCTCCACAGCACTTGAGAGGATTAAATAGAGACAGAGAAGAGCTCTTGTAGGGTCTCTTCTGTCTCAGCCTGTGCCTAGGCACACTTATTCTTGACTAGTTGCTTTTGTTTGTCTCAGCTTGGCCTTTGGATCATCTCCCACCACTTTCTAGCCAGCCCGCTCGTATCTATTTCTGTACTCACTTATTTCAGCAAAATGAGTTCTCCTCTCCCGCCTTCCCTCTTCATCGCTTTTGGTGGTGGAGGGAAGGATCTTTTGACTTTTTTTTTTTTACAGAGAATAGCTGAATAGCTGCTTCCTTTTTTTTTACCCTGCAAAATCACATTACTGAGGCAACATCCTCCAGGCGAGGGTGCACACCAGCGCTAGAGAAGTAGGAAGCTTCTAAAAACCACACACTGACTACAATTTCTGTAACGGATTTTATCACAGGTGTGCTGTGTGGACTATGCAAATAGCTTCTCAAACGGTTCACGTGGTACTTCCTTGCAAGGGTCAGGCTTAAGCATTAATGTGCTTAGCGTGAATTACTGGCTTGCTTTAGCAAATCGCTTGTCAAATCTTTTAGTCAGGCCACCCGGAGAAAGGAATGGGGGTCTCATTTAGGGGACTTGCATATACTAGTGACTGAGATTTAACTTGTGTGTAAAGAAACTGTCTGTCCACCTGTCAATCCTGAGATGTAGGATTGGTGTAGTACACCTTAGGGGGTGTACTAAAGAGAAAGGCTAATAGGTTTTGACCTGCTTTCAACAAGTTACAGCACCAGAACCTTTCAACTGCTTTGTAAATCACCGAGCTGCATTTATAGAGATGTTTTGCTTATATTTTGTGATTCTGAGTACTGGATTAATGACATAAGAGACTAGTTTTAAATGATATCTTGGCCTTTGGCAGTATCTAGCTCTTCTCTAGCTGAATAATTTATCTATTCATTTGCACGTGGGTAAAAATTCACAGTTGGTCTCATAGCTAAAAAGCAGATGAGAAAGGACTCTGTTTTCATTGCATTATAAAACTTATTAATGAGTTTAGAGCTATAATATCACATGCTAAAAACCTAAATAAAAGAATTTGTACTTCTTGGCATCCAATGCGCAGGCAGCATTAATGCCAGCCCATGTCTGGGTATGCACGCTGCAGTTCAGGGCTTGGCTCCCTAGTGTTGCGGCACGGGTTTTGTGCTGTGTTAGTCCAGATCTTGTGTATTTTAAGATCTTCTGCTTCCAACCTGTCCTGCCTGCAAAAGACTAGAGCCTGCAGAGGCTCCTTGGTCTGCTGGGACGATTTGCAGCAGAGAGAGGAGTGACTGGGGGAGATGGTGAGCTTTTTCCTGAGGTGGTACTAAAGGAGAAGAGAGTTTTGAGCTCTTGAATGCGCCATAACAAAGAAGGAGACCTTCTTGAGTGAAATGGCAGAACAAGGTGACTTAAAAATGGTGGTGTGAGGGAGAATAAGGTGACTTAAAAAATTCCCTCAGCGGCACTTGCAGTGACCGTCCCCACTCCAACGTCCCACCAGTCCCCGCCTGTTCAGTGCCCAGCTATGACCTTCACAGCAGATTTGTGAAATCACAGCGAATCAGCGTTCCTCCCTGTCGCAAGCTACGTTGGCGGGAGCAGGAAACAATCTCTGTCCTCTTCAAATGAGAAGGTAACCCCAGAGGAGCCGTCGGCGAGGCCACGGGGAGCGGCTGCGGCACGGCGGCACCGCCTGCGCCAGGTCAGCGCGGCCCCTGAGCGAGCGTAAACCGCAAGGCAGGGGCCTGTCTCGGTGTTTTCTCTTCCCAGTAGGGTTGCTGCCCTCGGATGTCAGCTTACGGCTGACATCCCCCACGCTCGCCAGCCTTTGGCTGCCTTCATGATCAGCCCTTGGCCCATTCAGCCCGTGCAGAAACATAAATAGGGTCCTTAAGCCAGGGTCTTACAGCGAATATATTGACAGACGTAAGGTCTTGTTTTTCCTCTTGCATCTGGCTTGCTCTCTTGAAACGGTGCCACATCAAAAGGGGATGATGTCAGAAAATTGAGGGAGCGAGGAGGACTATGGCGGCTGTATCTCTAGTATGATTTTGCTCATTTTGGGCACATTATGTGACTCCTTGCTAAAGGGAAGCAGTGAGGTACTCAGTCCTTTCCCCTCACTGTGACAGCAGAGAAAGAGGACACGGAGTTTCAGTGTTCCCTGTTCACCCTCTGTACGGTGAGGAACACCAAGGGGGTTGGGGACAGCAGGGAGTGAGACGGTTTTAGACAATTCAGATGGGGAAAAAAAAAGTCATTTTGGTGTACCAAATTTCCACTGCACTTTCTGCTGCTGAGTGCAGAGCTCGCAGGCTTTTCATTAAAATGGTCTTTGGTGTTTCCCACGAGCCAGAAGCAGCAAATGAGGCTGGCAGAGTCCTGGGTGGACACAACACCCAGCCGGGGGGAAGGAAGGGGCAGGAGAGGAGCGGCTGGTGGAGTCACCAGCTTGGATGGAGGAGCATGAACTGCACGGGCCAGCGGAGATGCCTCGTTGTCCTTGCCCCGGCTAAATCTGTCCCTGCACTACCCTTCCCTGCACCACCCGACGAGGAGGAGGGGATGAGGCAACCTAAGGTTGCTCCTCGATACAACGCTTCTTTGTAAATCATGGCATGGGGCCATCCCTGTCACTACCCGATTGTATTTCTGTAAAAAACCCCAAACTTATTTATAATTCTCAATTTGGAAACTATAGTCGGTGACCTTACGGATGTTGAACAAATCCAAGCTGAAATGCAGATGTTGGTACGGACGGCATGGAGTATGATTTTGCCATGACGACAGCAAAAATATCTGAGACGCCATTCCTCATATCACTCTCCCATATAACACATTTTCTTAACCAAGCAATGCTATTTTTGGACTTCTTCTAAACCACTGTCTGCATGTAATATTGTCATCCTACTCAGAGAGCCTGGCCAGAGAAGTTAACATAAAATACTCATTTAATGATTTGAACTATAAAGGCTGTTGCCAAGAATGGGTTTTGTATCAGGTCCTGGTATAAAAAGGACTCTCTTTTTTTGTATTTGTGGGATGCATTTAGTTTATAGGTGCTCAGTGAACATTTCCATCCTCAGTAAGAGGTTCCAGGGACTTTAAAATTTTGGCTTGCGCCAGAAGGAACTAACTTGCATGCATTTAAAAAGGAAAAAAAGCTCACAAAATTAATATTCAGGGAACATACATGTTTTAGTCCAGTCCCCACGCCACTGTTTTGTCTGATGATAACAAGCCTCAGTTCAACCTGAATTGAGCCTGAGGTAGGGAAGGAGTTTATTTTCTGCCTGTTATTGAGGAGGATGCTTAAGCCCAGAGCTGGAGGGCTGAAGCCAATGGCACCATAATGGCTCTGAGGTGGTGCTGACGTTAGAAGCAGAGCTCTGTCTCTGAGCGTACCCTCCCTGTGTGAGGATGGCTTTGCGTCATCCCCGCCGCGGGTCTTGGCCACGACGCGGCAGCATCTCGCTCCTGCTCTGCGAGCTGAATGTGCCTCCTCTGCCGAGCCTCTCCTGCCTTTGGGTTGTGGTTTTTATTGTGGGTAATTTTATTGCTGTGGCCATGCCTGGCAGATCTTCCCAGCCCCACTCCTTCGTCTTCATGTTTCCACCTCTCTCCTGCCCGTGCTTGCATTGGCGCTCACGACAAGCCAGTTCAGGAAGCTGAGCAGGTTGAAAATGAGGAATTTGTCCTTTTTCGCCCTCCTTGCTCTCTTCCCTTATGGTTACTTTTGAACTGGGGGAGCTCTGGTGCCAGATGACACCCAGCCGGTTGGGATCTGCAGCATCAGGCAAGCAGGGTCAGGGTCTAGTTCCCAGCCCTACCTGGCTTTGCACAGCTCAGCCTGTCCATAGCAAAACTTTTAAGTGGTGGCTGGGGAATCCAGGGTCAAAATCAGAAATGTTTTTTACATTTCCAGCTATCTGTATACCTACTGTGATTGATGATTAGTTTTTTCTTGAATAGGATCTTACACAGGTGTAGTGTGGAGGATACAGAATTTTTCCACATGCAACCAATGCCACATGTTCAGACTAATGATGCTGTGAGTAATGTTATGGATATTTGTTTGTTTTTTTTAAAGTAGATTTCCATATGCTTATTTATCCTGTCAAAAGTTGGAGAACAGACAGTCCTGAAAAAGAAGTTATTCAAATGTTATAATGCTGTCCTCATGTTTGGAAAAAACCCTCATCAACGTGTTCATCTTGAAGAATGCTGAATCTCTTCTTCAGATCTTCCCACATACACTTTCCAGAAAATGTAGTTGACTTTAGAACATTTTATTCAGTGATGATGCTGTTCACAGTCACAACAATCTCAAAAGCAAAAGCACTTCTGAGTTAGGCAATTTGTTACCTGTTTATTCTGATGACACCATGAACTCTGGTATTTTTTTAACTTGTTTGAAGACTGAACAATATAAATAATCTTTTAATGCTTGTGATATCAGAGAATAACTGAGTTTTCCTCTTTTTCAGACTTGCTGGTACAGAATAGATATTGTGCATCACACTGCAGCAGTGTGCACACTGAGAAATAAGCGGATAGAATTGTATTCATGCAGCAATTTTGCATAAGGACATTCTAAAATAGTCTGCTTACAAATCAGTGCATGACTGGTGATAAAGAGAGACCTTTTCTCTTTTTAAGGGTTAAAATGCCTGCTGTAAAGCCCATCTCCTAGAAGACGGAATCCTTCTCCCGTTGAACAGTTTGCTCTGCAAGCGTTATTTTTTTCTGGGGGAATTTGTTCGCTACAAACTGTTGTAAACAATCAATCAATCACACTTCCTTGAGTTAGAGCTGGGAGATCACCAACGTTCCCAGTGAAGAGCATGGTCATGTCAAACAGCTACATGGATTTTTTCCAGTTGTCTTGGAAAAAACATCAAAATAGCACAGTCCCACATGGTGTGCGAGGCATTATAGTTCAACTGATACGGAAGGGTCCTGACTTCTACTGGACTATTCCAAAATGCTCAAATGCTTTGGGCATCAATATCCATCACTCACTGACTATAAAGCCCAGAGCACCAATTCAGGGTTAAAGACAGTAACCTACCTTGTGTGATGTTCAGGGATTGCTGGATCCCTGCTGCATTGCATAAAATGTCTTCCACACGTAGTGGACCGTGTAAGATGCTTCCATGTGATGAGTGCTGTTACCGTACTTTGCACAGGGGGTGAGGAGAAATGTTGACCTCCATCTTCTAAACGGCTCATTGTCAGGGCAGGAGAGCTTGTTTGGTCTCTCCAGATGCTGGCAGAAAAAATAGTAAATGACAAAATGCAAGGGATTTTTTAGTTCTGTTTTTTTTTTTTTTTTAAATGAGGCCAAAATAAATGCTTGCTCCAGAAGCAAAATTGTCTAGGAGCCAAAACCCAACTTCCATTATACTTACAGTGGACAAACTGAAGAGCTTTACCTATTTACACTAAAACAGTATTATTTGAAGCACTAACTAAACTCTGAACGTTTTCTAATCTAGAGGTTCTGTACAACAATTATATTTTCAAATCAGATTTCCAGATTCAATACATGGTTAGGAATTTGATTTTTATTTCTCAATAAGTATCTTGTACATTCTGATTTTTATAGGGACATTATTTATTAACAAACATGATAATGTGCAATAGCCAACACAGCACAATGGCTTGGTTTTTTTTAATGGTCCAAATTATTTTAATACTTGTTTTGTAATAATTAAAAAAAAATCTTAACTGTATAGATAAAGAAAACCTCTAGTATTCTTGCATCCCATACCTGTACTAGGTATCAGGGGGTTTTTTTTGGTTCCATTTAGCACATATAATACAGTATCTAAATCTCCTGTTGTGTGCTCGTTTGCTGGAATATTACACCAGTATGTTTGATCAGATTTTAGGATTAGTCTTAATTTTATCAGGCTAATGGGTAAGCTCTAGCATGACATTCACATTCACGTTTGACACCTAGTGATGGTAAAGGAAAGAAATGAAAAAAAAAAAAAAAGGCTGCTGGAGTCGAGGATTATGAGTCCCTCCGAACTCTCCTTGCACTTCGCTCTAACCCGTCACTTTTACATGTAGTTGCGTGAGGCTCCTTATGTCTCTAAGTATTGAACGTGCTTTGCTCTGACTGAAATCGCATCTGCCTGGGCTTACTGTATTTTTTTTTTTTTTTTTTGCACCTCAGTTAAATAATAATCCTAAATGACTTTGTACTGTTACTAACCAGCTGGTGAGTATGAACACATTGCGTATATAAACAGAACTAGACCAAAATCCGCATTATATGAGGTAGTTAAAATCACTACTGCAGATGTGGCTAATGCTATTAAAGCGTTAGGGGTAGGTCGGGACCCGCTCCAACCGGCAGCTCTACCCGTTCGCCAAAACAGTGCCTTTTCGTAAAAACCAATGGGTGTGAGAGTGCCTTAACAAACTGTGAGAAGGGATGAAAAATACCTGAACGGGCTTTCAGAGGGAATGAGTGACACGTGCTGGTGATGCGTTGCAGCGAGAGCGGCCACTGGTGCTGCTGCTAGTTAACCAAAGCCACGTTACTCTTGCGCGTTTTACTAATTACAAATAAACGCACATTAAGAAGCTCTGCAAATCCCAGGGACACGGAAAAAGAGTGCTTGCTGAATTTCTGAGCAGTGAAATAACCCTGCCGGTGCTGGAGAGACAGGGAAAGGCACAGCCGCTGCTTTCATTTCCCTGGGGTAGCGATGGGCATTAAAGCAGGTGAGAGATGCACGGCCCGGGGAGAATTTCACCCTGAATTGTAACGATTTAGAGAGACGCTCTAATTACTCAAATATGCTCTGCAATGAAGCGTTGTTAAAAGCAAAACCCAAAGCCCCTCATTCTGAACTGGGGGGAAAAAAAAAAATGATAAAAAAAAAATCATTGATTTCTTCTCCCTTTCTCTCAAAATCTACTGGGAAGTGCTTCCACCCTCTCCCAGCCGCCCTCCCGGCTGGCCTGGCCCCAGACATGGCTGTATCCTGCAGGCCCATGAAATGTGAACTGAAACACCACAGACATCTCCTGAAACAGAGAATAAAACCAAGCACTGCAGAAAGGCAACATTAAATAGCATGAGATGAAATACAGTTTCCAGAGATAATCAAACAAAAGGTTTAAAATTGGATTTACCTTAGCGTTTCCCTTATTCAACACTAAATTTTTACAATAAAGATAACAGTATTATACTGTAAATCTGTGGTGAGAAAGTTTATCCACTTAATCTAGAAAGTGTACAGTATATTTGATAATTAACTGTAATAAAATGGTTCTTTTTTGAAGGACTGCTGGCAATAAAAGCTGAGGTCCTGCAGGAATTTCCATGCAAAATCACACTTACTAACAGAATTATTAATATGCCAATTCTTTATTGCATTTAGCATCTCATCATATATGTACCAGACCAAGATATTTATATTTCGAAGCATACTTCCCATCAGTAGCTGCATCTGTGCATATGTGCATGTACATGCATTTGTCCCAGCCAGGGATAACCTTCGCATCCTCCTCCTCCCAATTCCCTTCTCTCCAAACAGGAACTGCATCTTCAACCTCTTTGTTTTCACATATATAGTTATCATAACAATACTAACAAGCCTGTGAAAAACGTCTTCCGCCCTCCCTTGCCATAAAGAGTTTCGAAACTGGCCAGGCTTCGAAACACATCCTAGATACGGGACATTTTTGATGCTCTGGTAAAGATTTTTGCTGCAGGACTGATAGAGAACGACCACTAGAAACCAGACCCTTTAAGACATGGATGGTTGTATTTAACAAGATCAAATAAATTTACCTCCTCCCCTCCAGAAATACTGCTCACAGTGTGGTTTGAGCAACGGCAGGATTAAGACAAATATTAGAAGCGAAGTATCGCAATTCCTACTTCAGATCTTTATAAGTACTCTCCCTTTATTTTTCCTATTCAGTTACCCTCAAATTAATAGCAGCAGAGTATCAGCAGTGATACACACCCTCCTGCTTAGTTAAATCATACATTCAAATCTTCGAGTATTTCTGTGCGCCTGATGCACTACAAGACATCTATTCTTTAGCAGACAAAGAGGCATTATCGCCTCATGGGACAAGTCAAACACCAGCTGATTGAATTATAAAATAAGTCTTTATAACTAACCTGGATATTAAATATACCCCAACACAGATATGTTGCAAAAATAAAACTAGATTCTTTTCCTCTTCCTTTATAAAAAAGAATTTATTTTCTCATGTCAAGATCTCTCCTCCAGTTTCATCTTCAAAAGACCCAAGCAGAACAGGCTCTAGCAAAGCGTTAGTAGCAATTTTGTCTCCCGACCGAAAAGGCACCCCTAGGTACTGAGGGCATCCCTGGGACTCTGGCCAACAGCGCAGCAGGACAGCATCATCAGTCATGCAAAGTAGTCCCCTCCTTGGGAACACTGGCTGTTGGGTTCTTAAGACCGTTTTGACCCTTTCCCCTTACTTTTCACAGGCAGAACTGAAAGAATCTATTTTTGTTTTGTTTTCCTTCTTAACAGCCGCTTTCTCTAGATCTGACAACTCCAAGAACCATGCCTGATCAGATAATGAATGTTTACACGCGACGGCCAGTGTTTCCAAACTGCTCCATTGTTCCCAGCATCCAGCGGTGAAGCCCCGACGCCCGTCAGGACAAGGAAGCAACAGCAGAGGAAGGAAGGGTTTCCTGCCCGACGAGAGCAGTCCTGTTTAAATCAGAGATGGAGTTAACTACACATTCAAACATATGCACACAAAACACTGAAACAGATTGCCTGGCTCTGCCTTGCATAATATTATCAAATCCCAGCGAACCGTGTTTAATAAAACAGGGTGAGATGATGCTGCAGTGCTGGCAACGTGGCAGGCAGAGGAACGATCACAAACTGTCCTTTCTTTATTTGTCCCTCCGGAAAAACACTCGCTCTGTTGCCATCCTGCGATACACCTCCGCCCCGCTGTAATTCTTTGAACGTGCTAAGTCGGTTGAGAGATTTTGGGTGAAATTTTACAGCCCGGCTGTCGTGCAGATTTGGGTCGGTTTGCTTATTAAAGAACAGCCTGTATTTTATTAGTAACTGTGTTTATCCTCAGCTTTAGGGTTTGTATCTCCAGTGGGAGTGGGTTTCTTCTTTGAATTCACGCACCGTGACATCAGTGATGCTTTAGGCACTTGACAACATGGTAGATGTGAAGATCTGCTGCAAAATCTGGGGGATCTCTTTGGTATCCATGGCAATAAAAGACCGACCTGCTGGTAGTGTCCTCTGCAGCCTAAGGAGCAGAATGAGAGACAAGACACAATTACCATTTAAGAACGGATGCTTTTCCTTTTGAATACCTTCCCAATCCACATCGCTGTCGCCACGCAATTAAAGGCTTGGGAAAGCAGCAGTGGGAGGAAACATTGAGAGCAGCTAAGTTACAGAGGTCCTTTCAGCAAGACAATAGAGACTGTTACTAGAGATTTCTATTCACACCCTCTTTCTGACATGCAAAAAGTCCATTTTGATCAAGGTACCAGTGCTCTCATGAAGTATTACCTCAACTGGTTTTCTGAGGGCAGCTAGAGATTTACTCTGGCAATGAATATATTTACTTACTCTAAATAGATTACCGTGAACCCACAGTTCTTTCGGTTCAACACCTCCACTGCTTCTAAATGTGCTCTCTGTATTTCCTCTTTGAGATCGCAGCAGATTACACAGCAAGATATTTTTCTGCCAGTATTAGCCCGGCACGGTTTTATTCACAGCGTAACTCCCCTTAAAAAAGCTAAACAAGATGCACATTACAAACCCCATCTCCCTCATGTCCAGTCAGCAAGCTTGGAATTTATTTTTTTACTGCTTTTTAAAGGAGTTTATGCTCCACACCATTTCTCCAATGCTAAATTAAGTCTCACTTTTAAAGTGAGCTTTAAAAAAGCCGCAACAGAGAATTCCCTTCCCCTTCCCCCACAGCAGTTACAGGAAGGCTCTAATTCTGCACTTCCACGTACATAGAAATGCATTTCAGCGACAGCACTGTGTGCATTTTCCGTACCCAGTGAACAAGGCAATTATAAGATCTCCTCTTACACAGCAGGATATGGTCAATGCTTTTTTTTTTTTTTTTTTTAATTCCTAGCACAAGTAAAAGGACCTTGTGTAATTATAATCTTCCAGAATGGATTCTTTTTTCATGCATAACAGCAATTCTGATGTGCAGACCTGCAAACATGACTAAAGCTGGCTGTGCAGCTCTGTCTTTCAACCCTTTTCTGATGAAAACTATGTATTGAGGGCCAATTAATTCCCTTTGGGCCTTCTCTCATTCTGCTCTAGTTGCAGACTCGAACAGAAGCAGAAAAGGCACTGTTGATATTTGTGGTTATACTGGCTTTTTGCTGCATGTGCTGGTCCTTGGTGGATATGGAACATTCACCTGGGACAGAATTTCCTTATTTTTCCCTGTGCCCAAACAATTTAAAATAAAATTACGTAGTAGCACTAAATATTGGCACATTGGCTCAGACTCTCCAAAGAATTTAGGTCTCTAACACATGGGGAGTATGAGAGTCAAATTTTTGGCAGTTTTGACTGCCAAGACCAAGTGCCAAAGACCCTTAAACTCCAGCTTCTCTTGTTTTAATCCCCTTTCTCAGGCCCACACGCATTCAAACCCCATACTGGGCGATGGCAAAGGCACCATGTCTCCGTCATGATTGTGAGTGATATTACATACAGGGACAGTGCATATCCTCCAGTGGGAGGACAGCTTCAGGTGCTCCCTTTGGATGCTCAGAATGCTCTGAACTAGCTGGCCATGACTGCAAGGACCCACAAACCAGTCTCCTTATTGACACAAGTCAAAGCTGCTACTTGATAGTACACAAAAAACCCCAGAATGACAGAAGAAAACTTGGACATGAGTTGGCAATGTGCGCTCACAGCCCAGAAGGCCAACCGCCTCCTGGGCTGCATGCGAAGCAGTGTGGCCAGCAGGTCAAGGGAGGGGATTCTGCCCCTCTGCTCTGGTGAGACCCCACCTGGAGTCCTGCATCCAGC
Source organism: Phaethon lepturus (assembly GCF_000687285.1). Lineage (NCBI taxonomy): Eukaryota > Metazoa > Chordata > Aves > Phaethontiformes > Phaethontidae > Phaethon > Phaethon lepturus. The sequence goes on from NW_010538557.1 coordinate 17,538, forward strand.
TCTGGCACCCTCAGCACAAGGAAAGACATGGACCTGTTGGAGAGGGTCCAGAGGAGGGCCACCAAAATGCTCAGAGGGGTGGAACACCTTTCCTATGAGGACAGGCTGAGAGTTGGGGTTGCTGAGCCTGGAGAAGGCCCCAGGGAGACCTTCTTGTGACTTTTCAGTACTTCAAGGGGGCTTTTAAGAAAGATGGGGACAGACTTTTTAGCAGGTCCTGCAGCGATAGGACAAGGGGTAATGGTTTTAAACTAAAGAGGGCAGATTTAGACTAGATAGATAGAAAGAAGAAATTTTTCCACAATGAAGGTAGTGAGACACAGGAACAGGTTGCCAAGAGAAGTTGTGGATGCCTCATCATTGGAAGTGTTCAAGGTCAGGTTGGACAGGCCTCTGAGCAACATGATGTCCTTGCCCATGGCAGTGGTTTGGACTGGGTGATCTTTAAAGGTCCCTTCCCACACAAACCTTTCTATGATTTTACGATCCTATGATCAAAACCTTAGTGCAGAACACCAGCATGGGCAACTATGCCTAACTTCTCTGCAATAAAAGCATAGTTTAGATTTATGATGAATAGAAACAAAGAAAGTTATACTAGGGATAAAACAGGTATACTTACCTATCTGCCTGGTCTCCTAAGGATCCTATAAATATGGCGAAAGCATTGACTTGAGCATTGGTGGTCAAGGCCTGGGCAAACCTTGATGGCCGAATACCATATCGCTCGAGATTTGCATCACTCAAGACAATAACAAAATACTCGTCAGCCTCTTCCTTGGCGATTTCACGAATGGCATGCTCTGTCCCTTCCAAGGTATGGTCTCCACTCATGCAGAACTGAGCATGGGCATGCATGATCTGTGTGCACAGCATAACCAAGTGGAAGTATGTAAGATGGTTTTATTCATAAACGTTCATTTCAGGTGGCCCAGTGGGGAGCAAATATTCAGTGATGCTATATTAGGGGATGCTTCAGAAGTGTGGGCAGTACTCTAGATACGACAGAAGAGGCAGCTTTTTGTACATAATGCATCATATTTTAAGACAGGCATCACTTCTTAAAAACACAGCAGGCCAAACAAACAAAATCCATGCATGCACAGAATTAGACTGGACCTTAAGGAAGGTAAAATTACTTTGATCAGCCACAGTTTGAGTAGCTACATTCCTATCTGTTTAAGGAAGAAAACAGGGCTTAGTTTCCTAATACTGTGACCAGCTCCTGCCTGTTTATAATTTGCACTAGACTTCCAAACCCTAATAGCGCTACAGTTGTTACCAAGTATTTGATTCCTGTCATCAGCAGCAAGGTTTAAAAATGCTGAAATGGTTTGTTTGAGCTTTTATGAAATAAATACACTGTTTGCATTGATGAAGCTGTGCCCTGTGCAGAAGACAAGGAATTTTAGACATTAGAAAATCCAGTCCTTCTAGCCCAAGTAACTGCTGATCCTTTAAAAATACTTTTTGAAGGAAGCTCAAATACACAGTTATAACCTATCAAGCTGCAATATACTAATAAATAAATCCTGCAATATACTCAAATTTTCTGCATCCTATTGAAGTCTTGATGAATACACTCACTTTGCAATTGTGATTTAACGCATTTTGAGTCTAGCATCGACACATTTTCCCACCGCTACTGTGACACATCACTTTTTGAAGGTACCGGGCTAAATCAGTGACCTGGAATCCCTCTACAGTTTGAATTAGTCACTTATGCACCAATAATACCACCACTTTATTTAGGCAGAGCTATCTATATCACTGTATAATGTTTGGATCTTCCTGTATCTTTTGACAGGCAGTCAAAATGACACATTTATGGTACAGCAGTCCAGAAAAGGCATATCTAGCTCCTACTGTTTTGGTACAATTTGTTTTCTGCTAAGTCTCTGAAAGGTCCTGTTTCAGCTTTATGCAAATACACAGATTTCATTTTCTTGTCTTTCTTTTATGTCACTCTCCTTACGTTTTGCATCCTGCAGCCTACCCACAATTTTATCTTTGCAGTCATCAAATGCTTAATTATCCATTATCACTTATCAGTAGAATTTACCTTAAGAATATTGATTTACCTTAAGAATCTCTAATCTTTGCTTATTGTTCTTGGGAACTTTGTCACTCCCAACCAAGACGATGTTGAAGCCATCTCCGGAATGTCCAACAATATCATACTGCAAGAAAGAAACTTCATCAGTCATCTGTTAGTCACGAATGGCCCTTGGATCACAATGACACGAGACAGATCAAAGGCAATTTGCTTTCAACAAGAAAACCCAAATACTCTTCCCTGCTTCTGTTTATGAGCTGCTTAAGAGAACTACTTGCAATTTCTCACCAACATGAAAACATGGAAAAGAATTGCTAAATAATGAAATTAAAGGACAGTTACTTATTTCCATGGTCTGTTTTTCACATCATCCCACCAATTGCAGAGCGGTGATGCATAAGATCAAGACCTTGCCCTCTCACATTGTCCGCTTATTTTCTTAAAGTAGCAATTTTTGTCCTCTTGAGTCTGACAAACAAGAAGCGCATTGTTTGAGAGTAGCTCCCATGTTTGATGGATCGTTTTTGTGACCTCATTCTGCTCTGAAAAAAACTTACTACAAGCCTTCTTTTTTGAAAATCAGCACTCCTTATTTTTCTGTGTAACAGATCAAAGTTATTGCTGAAAGTATGTAGAGAAGTGAATTCCAAGAGTCTCTGTATGTTTTCAAAGGACATGGTGTGCACATCATTCTCCTCTGAAAGATGCTGCAAAAACATGACATGTAGAGCTGTAATAGTTCAAATATCTTGTTGAACAAATAATGTAATATTGAGAAGGCCTTTGTTTTATGTGAGATTTTTATTGTCAGTACATGAAAACCAAGACAAGCTGAGTTATGGCAAGGTCTTGACCTGCCCTTTGTGTTGTGGACGTGATAGTTACCACAGGGAGAATTCATGAGCAGGACAAAAGCGGATTTAAGAGCTGTCTACAACAAATAATAGAGCACGGTACATGGATCCTGAGCCCAGAGAGACCTGAGCTGGCAATTCCTCAACATGAATGTGTCTGTATTTGCCCCTGCCTAGCTGGCATGGACCTGTCTTTAGTCAATTTGTGCAATATTTTGCCTTTCTGTTATCTTTTATTCAAGCACTGCTTTCAGGTTCCTGCCGGGTTCACCATCCCTAATTCCCATATAATCATTTGATAAAAGGTGGGTCTCATCCTCAAAGACTTTCTGAATTTTTGTTCCTATGGAAGACTACTTTATTTGGTGTAAGTCGGGTCCTGGAGACTGGAGAAATGACATTCTTTATTGACAAAGCTCTTTTTAATTGTTTCCACACCACTAATTTGGTTAAAAACATATCAAGAGTAAAAGAAAAGAAAGCTATAGCAGCTGGAACATGTTTAAAGGGGACACCTCCCTCTGCAAAGAGCAAACATGCCACATTATATCACCCAGGGTCAGACCATTTTATGACAGTCTCACATAACACAGACTTCTTTCCCCTAGGAAATCTTTATATAACCTAGTCCCCACGTACTCCCATTTCATTCTGCTCTATTGGCTTTTCCCAGTTCTGTTCTCCTCAGCTCTTCCATTTCCTGTGTTTGCTACTCAGCCTCACACCAAGCTTCCAGTTTGACACACGCTTTCTCTTCAAAACCTATTTCTTATCACCAATAATGCTTCAGACTCTCTCTTTCCTGATGAATATTTAGCTGGTGTTTCTGTCTTCCCCAAACCATTATATTTCCTGGAGAAAAGACGTGGCAAATTGAAAATACACAAATTTAGAGAATAATGTTGAGGTTACATTCAACATACTTCTGAATACAGGAATAAATCCAGAATGTGAACCACACACAAAGAGAGCGCACATGTGTATTGTTTTAAAAACTAGAGATTATTCAAATCAAAGGAGCTACATAAAGCACTGGTTTAATGGAGCAGAAAATACACAGCGCCAATGTGGTTCTTATGCAATGTCAGACGTGTCCACAGATCTTCAGGGTAGGCTCTTAATTACGAAACTCTGCATGTCCTTCGCTAGTTTTGTAGTCGGTATCACTTTTAAATCAACGGCCTAATTATGTAAAGCAAAATGCTGTCATTCCCCTGTGTAACAAGAAGGCTGATTCCTTCGTAATGAGCTCCTTCCCAGCATTTCATGGACCTCTCCCACCAGGTGTCCTGGTATCAGCTCTGCGTTCATGGGAATAGTCCAAACGTTGCTATCTGGCAATATCGTTTCGATTCTCGGCACGCACTAATAACGGACCAACCCTTCATCTCCAAAAGGCTGGGCGTAAACTCAGCGTGACGGTCTGTGTAAAGGGAACTGCTGTAGCTCCTAGGTGAAATGCCAGAGGTTGACCCTACGCTTGGGTCCCCTCCACATTCTTGCATGAGGTGGGAACATACAACCCAGGTCCAGGCAAGGCGAGGCCGAAATGATCTGAGCAAACTATCACAGGCACATAAAGCCATTCACCTGGGAACATCACGTCCTGCCTGCTCCCTCCTCGGCTCTCTGGTTATTATTCTCCGTGTGCGCCCATGCCTGTGCCGGAGCACGCATGCTTACATTTAAAAGATGTTACCTGTTTCCTTGTTTCTTTGACGACGGTTTACTACGCTATTTGTGATTTAAAAAGTATGGGGAGGCAGCAGGGAAGAAATACCTGCTTGCTCTGTCCTGGCTGCTGCATTCTGGGTCAAGTGCGGGGCCTCCTCAAAAGCAGGGTGAGATCTCGCCGTGCCTGAGCACCCGTGCTGCGGAAGAGAAGTGCTGTGGTCACCAGCCCTCGCATGCTGGTCCTCAGGGTCCTCTGATCCTCTGGATGTCAAGTCAAGGACCAGGAGTGGCCAAAAGCTAATGACCATGAGGCTGCTTTTGGGCAGTTTAGCTCCCCAAACTGCAAGGTCAGATGAGTACCTGTGCCCCAGCAAAGCACTGACTTGGCTTGACTTAAGTCAGCATAAGACTGCAGCCTTGGAGACCCTCCCTGGGTGGGAGGGATGGGAGCAGGCTCACAGCCAAGCTTCAGAGGTGACAGAAGGGAGATGTTTCCCCATGGGAACGTGTGGAGTCTACCACAACTTAGCAAAACAGAGTTTGGGACAGAGTAAAACTGGAGCAAAGAACCCCACTCTGCAAGGGCAAAGAAGGAGGATTTAAATCTTTCATCCAGGTTTTCTTTCAGTAAATTATTACCTTCTTCTAATTTCTGTTCTAGTAAAAGGAACTTGTAGTGGTTTGATGTTATCTTGGTGTGCTCATTTTAAAGAAAAGGTGCAGACAGCTCCACAGCCCCAGCCAACGGGGAACCCCAACAAATGCAGGCACGTGTACACTTTGTCAAAACCAGTTTCCTGGTTTGCATGAGTGCTGGAGCTAAAGACAAGCACAGAAAAAGGGCCTCTGAGAAGCAGGGATCCGATGCATTTTTCTCATGAATTCCCTAGCAGAATTTCTGTGGATGGAGCTAAAAGTGAGAGAAGAGCTGTGATACATTCTTACTTGGAACCGACTTTTGTTTTCTTTTACAAAACAGATTGCAAGCATAGGCTCTCAAGACAAATCCAGCAGCAAAATACTTGTTTGCCACAGTGCAGGCTTAATTGAATTAATTTATTATTGTGGTAGACAGCGGCTCATTCTCCAATAGCCTCAAGTACATGGAGACAAGGACTGCTCTATTCAGAGCTGCGAGTACCCAATACGTGAACACGTCTCTCGAAATAGCATCATTTTGTTGGTTTCTTTCCTTACAGGTTAAAACAATCCCTATCCCACTGTCACATTTTGCACTGAATGGATGGTGGCTGCTACCTAAAATGGGTAAAATGGAAGACTTTGTCTTCTGCAGCTGCCACGCCAAAAGGTTTAATTTCTGAAGGCATTTCAAAAGCTGAAAGAAGACACATGCTGAATGTAAAAGGCAGCGTGAACTAAACAGGCCTCTTCCAGAGGGCTAGATCTTTATAAATTAATCTCTGGACAACAGTGAACATTATTTTTTTCTGAATTGATTTCAAACTTTTTTTTTTTATTATTAAAAGAAACTATTCTGCCAAGCACACGAAACATTTCTTTTTTTCCTGAATTAACAGTGCTGCCTCCATAGTAAATTCTACAAATGGGGAATGCTGAAATGGGCATATCAAATCTGCAGTATCCCTTTAGTATTGCTATAAATAACAGTTCAGGCTTTTCCTGCCAGTTACATAACATGCTATTTATTGAACCACTTACAATATTTTAAAGGCTTCGTAAAATTGCTGTTGGATAAATTACTGGACATGCCTCCTAAATCTGCCATCATGTGTGCAAATGACGATAATTAGGGATGATATAAAACCATATGGTTTGTGTGACAGACATACTACTACCTCAGATAAAACAAAGAACAAACTGCCCTTCTGTATGTTTGCAAATAACTGGCCCCTAAAATGAGATGTACAAAAGATGTAAGAATTCTAATCCTGCAAAATAACTTGCTTCTTATAACTTACACATATAAGTGATGCCTCCACACATTTAAAGGGGTCAAGGGGCATTTGTAGGAACGTATTTAACTTCCATTATTGGGAGGAGACTGAGAATGTGGCTTCTGTTACCTCAGTCACTCCCACTCTTTTCTTTAATAAAGCACTTCAGAGGGAGCGTGGATGAGTTGACATTGGAGGAGGGCTTTGATACATGGCTGTTAATTTAAGTGGATTTCCTGACCGTGGGATCAGCCTCCCATTTCCCCCTTGACAAGGAATGATTCACTGCCTGTACTTATGGGAAATGGAAGCAGGCAGGTTGTCCTGCGCAAGCATAAAAAGTTGACAAATACCTGCTGGCATTTGTCTGACTTTTTATGAAGAAGGATAACGTTGTTACCTGCTTGGTACAGTCACATACCCAATACTTAGCTCTTCTGTGTAAGAAGGCAGGGCGAAAACATTCTCTACCTTCCTTCAGTGATGTAAAGACCAATCAGACAATCAACATCATCAGTGATACCAAGGGGTACCACACATGGGGAAAGCTCAGCCAGTAGGATGAAACAACCAAGGAAAAGTCCATCCAATTAATTCGCAACTTATTTAGCAGAGGACTAAATCAAGCACCAGCAGAAAACTGATCTTGAACCAAGAATTGGTTTCCAAAGTTTGAACTGCACTCAGACAGCAGAAGGGAACTTTACTGTGTGAATCCCCTTTGAATGCTTTGCTCAATAAACGTGATTGTCCCCTAGGTTCAACACATGTTGTACAAGAAACCCCTCAAATTTGCAGCTCATATTGTTTTGACCCTTGCAGATGGGGCTACAACAGGAACATATAACAGCAGGCATATCTAAAGGTCAAAAAAGTCTATTTTCATAAAACCACCTTTGGAAGGCAAGAGGAGGATAAGGAAAAGAAAAAAAAAGCGACAAATTGCAGATTTTTCATTGCATACAACATGGACCTGCTGGAGCAGGTCCAGAAGAGGGACATGAAAATGATCAGAAGGGTGGAACACCTCTCCTGTGAGGACAGGCTGAGAGAGTTGGGGTTGTTGAACCTGGAGAAGGCTCCAGGGAGACCTTACTGCAGCCTTCCAGTACTTCAAGGGGGCTTAAAAGAAGGATGGGGACAAGGTTTTTAGCAGGGCCTGTTGCAACAGTACAAGGGATAATGGTTTTAAACTGAAAGAAGGCAGATTTATATTGGACTTAAGGAAATTTTTCACAAGGAGGCTTGTGAAACACTGGCACAGGTTGCCCAGAGAGGTGATAGATGCCCCATCCCTGGCAACATTCAAGGTCGGGTTGGATAGGGCTCTGAGTAACACGATCTAGTTGAAGATGTCACTGCTCATTGCAGGGGGGTTGGACTAGATGACCTTTAAAAGTCCCTTCCAGCCCAAAGATTCTATGATTCTGTGATCAGCACTCACATGGGAGATTTCTCATATGAGACGACTGTGAAATGTAGGTTAAAAAGAGATACTTTAGCCTAATCACTGCATCACGTCAAGAATATGGTTCAAACATGACTAGTTAATAAATGCCTGTGTTTGTGCTCGTTTTGGGGGATGACTTCAGTGCCCAGTGACACATAAGGTCACATCTTGTTTGCTGTCCTAGTCATCTCTGGTCTACTTTTGTAGATATTATGCTTAGAGTGAATCAAATCCCAATGAGGCAGGACAGAGAGATGTGGAGGAAGAAAAATACTTTTCTTCTCTTGGATGTAAGCAGCTCCGAAGTTGAGAGAGTTCACACTGGATCTGGCCAGCCTTGAATCAAGGGGCTGTTACTGGCCCCCAAAGTTCTCTATCTAGTGGAAGGAGCCCTTAAATGGACGAGAGTTACCCCAGAATCAACTGAAGTTGAACAGAAGTAGTAGCTGATGACAACTTTTTTTCCTTGGTGCGTCACTAAGATTTACAGCATCTTCCTCACCACTGTTATTTTAAGTATAAAATTGGCCTTACAGTTCCCTTGACTCAGAGATTGTAAGGGTAACATTACTCCTCCTGTCTTACCATCATCAAAGATTGGCCATTTTCACACCTAACAACTGCACATGGTTTTTGTATAAGTGTTTTTATAAATGGCAAGTGGTTGTTAGAGAGGCACATTTACTGTTACAACTAACTGCATTTTGAACTATTTGCACAGCCAAATACAGGGTTTCTATGTGCAGGGCAAAGCACTGGCCAATAGCAACAATTGCCAAGCAAAATATAATAATCTGTAATAGACACAGGGGGATTTGAAAGGTAATGAAACAGATTTTAAAATCCCAGAACTAAAGACAGTTCTTAATGATATTACTAATTCTACACAGTGGGCTGTCTGTCTGTCTACTTCTACATGTTATTCCTTTACCATGCACCTGAGGGTCATGTCTGGGTTTTCAGCTATAAAGCTGTACGGGAAATAAGGACAGCTGGTTATCTACCACTGCACTACATCTTTTTTCAGTGTCATCACCTTCTAAGCCACCGTCCCCCACTGTGTAAATGTAAAATAAGCCATTGTCCAAAATGAGAACAGAATGGCTGAGGTAGAACAGAATGGACAACTGTCCCCTGGTCACCGTTTCCATTTTACTCAGGATTTTTTCAGCTCCTTGACTTTCATCTCCTCCAAACTGAGCAGTTCTTGCCTACTTAGCCATTTCTTGTATGGGAACACTTTCTTACCCTTTGTAATCTTTGCCACCCTCTCTTTTTTTCAGCTCTACAAGAACTTTTGTGAGATGGGGGACCAAAGTTGCACACATTACTCCTGATGTGAATGCACTATGGGTTGTTTACAGCAACATTCTGATGCTTTCTGCTTTATTCTCTGTTCTTTTGCTAATAGTTTCTAACATTCAATTAGCTTTTTTGACAGCTGGTGGGCACTGAGTGTTCCAAGAACCATACAACATAATTACACGATTTCTTTGTTAAGCACTAATATAGAGCTGAGAGTGAGACTTCCTCACTCTGTATTGAAAATCAGAATTGTTTTCTTCCATCCGCAGCACTTTACATTTAACAGCACTGAATACCATCTGCCATTTTATCTCCCAGTCACCATTTATGGCCAGGGCCTTCTCCAACTTCTTGCAGTTAGATTTCCCTTTCACAGAATCACAGAATCACTAAGGTT
>NW_010538558.1:0-1917 GCF_000687285.1 Phaethon lepturus
CGGCAGAGGGGGGGCGAGGTCGTGCGGCGGCCGCTCCCTGCACGGAGGCCGTGGGGGTCTCCTACTGCCCCCTCCGTAGCACTGACCTCCCGCCTCACGTGGGCACCCTACGGGCCGGCTACCAGAACCCACCCGTGTTCTTCCGTAGGTGGGACGCCCGCGGCCGGCCTGCCGGTGGTCTGGGCTTGCACACCCAGGCGAGCAGGCCTCTTTGGGTCGGGGACGATGGTCGGGACTGTGCAGGAGACTTTTAGGCAAGGACAGATTTGTTTTTCTGCTTTAGTTTTTCCTTTTAACCATGTTTGCTTTCCCCCGCCCTCCCCTTTTAACCTTTTAACTAGATGTCGGTGCCCAAGCCATTGCCACACTTATTCCCAAGGTAAGACTTAATTTGTGTCTCCAGAATAATTCTGTAGGAGTCCATGGCCCCGTAGAGCCATACGTATCGGTGTAACCTGGGCAGAGGGTGCAGGTGACAGGTAGGAAAGAGAACAGCTTAAAGGATAAGGTAAGCAGTCTGTTACTTTGCCACTGTACAATGGTAGTGGTGGTTGTTGGAGAGATTCACTGTTCCCACATAAGTCACAACTAAAGCATCCTGTCCCTCCACCCCATCTGCATGAGGCAAGTTGGTCAGAAATCTGCTATGGCTGCTTTTTAAAAATTTTAATAATGTTAATAATTTACTACTGTTGTCATCACCTGAGCCATCTCAACTTTAGACCTGCTTTTGAGGAGAAAAATATAATAATAATGTTACCTTAGAAAAGAAACAGGAAGCGATATAAATAACAAGGACCTATTCACAAAGGTCTGCTTTGACTTGAGGAGTGTAATCTCCCTAGGCTTTTTATACAGTCAGTCCCGAGAACGCAACTCCCTTAGGCCAGGGTTGTAGGGTAAGAGCAGGTGAGCTGCGCCAGGCGATTGAGTCACCCTGGGAGGAATTTCTGTTTGCATTGACTGTAGGGAGTCTATGGGAATAGCTGTGTGCTGGTCAGTCCCCAGATGTTCTTTGTCTTTTAATACATCTTGCATGTTCCATGTTTAATACAAGGTACCTAGAAGATATGATAGATATATTTTCTGTAAAAATTTGTATTTGGGCCATAATTTCAGCAATGTGTAATTCCAAGTTGCTTGGTTTCACATGCTTTACTTAAGACACTTTTTAAAGAACTACCATTATGATTTCACATATGGAAAAGCTAATGTATGTTCAGATATTTGTTTTGTCCAAAACCATCATACAGCAGGACAACAGCACAGCTGAGAAATAGAATCTCATTCTTCTGCCTGTCTTGCTGGATGACCTACTCAGTGGATTCAAACTAAGCCCTTGTTAAATAGAAGTCTTATTTAAGAGCCCTGTCTGTAAGTTTTAGCAGCAATTGAGTCTATAATGTAGCAATATGATATCAGTTCAGTAAGTCTCTAAATAGTGGGAGTTGATTTAACAGTGACCCGCAGAAAAACAAACATTCATTGTTTCTTGACAGTGTTTGAGGGAATAGTGCGATTTTTTAACTCAGTAAAATTCTTCCTGGAAGTTAAGTTTGGCTCAAGAATATAGCAGCAGGGCACCTGTTATGCAATCAGAAAGCAAGAGAGTAAATGGCTTGGACATGTTTTTAGCCTGTTAAATTAATGACTGAGAGTACAGCAGACTCAGAACTCCAGGAGAGGTCAAACATGTACAGCCTGGCAAGAGATGGCAATGAAAGAGCGGATAGCAGCTGGCCTGGGCTTGAATAGAAAGTGCATAAAGGATTTTAATACATCTATCTGTTACTGTTGTGGGTCAGTGCTTCGGTGCACGCTGGAGTGTCTGTAAGACTCATTATCATGGCTTCAGACATTGGATCTGAATCCAAAACGCGTATTTTCAATTAATATAGCAGACAAAAGGCATGACTT
>NW_010538558.1:1948-7782 GCF_000687285.1 Phaethon lepturus
ATGCCTCATCTGATCTTTTCTTGGAGAAGAATGGGCTGTTTCAGTTGATGCTTCACTGTGTGGCAAAATCAGGATATGCAAGAAATAGAGAGTTTTGTGGAAATTCATGCAAGAATGACATGGCAAGAGAGGATGTGACTGAAATACTATTCTTATAAATATCTTCTCTCTTCTGCTAAATGAAGTTCATAGTGACACACCTGTTCCTTCTAAAACTCTGTTTATTATTAGCAATGCATGCAGTTTCTTGATTTTTAAGCAAGCAATTCAGTTTCACCTGAAAGTTTAGGACTAGGCAGAAGTAAAAAGAAGTGTAAACACCTGTTAGTATTACTCTCACACATGCAAAAGATGTTCTCTATCCAGGTACATATGGAGGATGTCCCATGGATTTGTCTTAAAAGTTGTTCTGAGGGTTATCAGGTAGCCCCTACACATTTGCAACACCTCTCAACCTGTATGTAGCAGCCTGTATGCTCTGCAGTTACTCAGTTCTACTTACTATGTGCTGTTCTGGTCTTTGCAGACTGCACGCAAATTCTCATGCAAACCTCCTGCTAACTTACTCAGTTTTTATAGGAAGGAATTAATTCTTGAAAGAAGGAGAAAACACTCTTGTTTTGCTGAATTATATGAATCAAATTAAGTACTTGGATCATTTAATCTCACAAACAACAGGGGATGGAATGGGTAACTGTTACCCAGACAAGCCAAGATGACCTATGCAAATGTATTAGTGAATTTAAAAGCAAAGGAATCTGTCAACTCTAGTACTGAGATACAGATTTAAGTCACTTGTTGCTCCCTAATTTTACTGTTTCGTTTCCATTGCAGTCCCTGAACGGCCTACCCTGGGAAATACAGACTATGCATTTGAGGTAGATTTAATAATAAAACATATTTTATTTAAAAGTAGTATTTTGTATACTTCCAAATATGGCATTTAACAAATATTTACATTGGTAAATATTTATATTTTGCTTTGACTGCTTGGGACTAGGTGCCATTTCTCCATTTTTCCAGAAAAAAAAGTTTGGGTTTGTGTGGTTTTTTTTTTGTAGATGGCCATTTCAAACATCCGATATGGAGAAGGAGTTACTAAAGAGATTGGCATGGTAAGCTTCCACAGTGTAAGTCCATCATTGGTGAAAAGTAATTTTCTAAAGGGCTGCTGGTGCTATCAATCCATTTTTCTAAGGGAAAGCTTATATATGGTGTGTCTGAATTTCCACTGCTTTGCAGTATGTGTAGTCATATATATACTAGTGTAAAAAGGTCGGAAAATACTGTCAGGTAAAGAACAGAAGCATGTTACATCAGTGTTGCTGAGGTATAAGTGAGTACATGAAATGCAGCTTAGTGGTTCATTGATGATTTGCCAGGATTATGCAATAATATTTTTCTCTGACAGGGAATTTAATTCAAAAAGTTTTGAATCCTGGTGACTCACCAGGATTTTCTTAAGATGACTTTCATGTCTTCTAGTGTTCATTAAAATGAATCAGAAACTTTCCATTAAATTAGATGGATATTCATTCAGCTCCAAGTTTGCACTGTGAAAGTGTAGAATTTTTGTTTCAACAGTGTGAGGTGATTCACCTGAGCACATTGTTCCAGTTTGCCTTTGTCACTGGATTTTTTCATTTATTATTTTTTCCTCTCTTCTTGGCATTTACAGCATTAACAGTTCTCTTTTTTTTTTTATTTGCAAATTTGTAAACTAAATTAATAATGAGACAGTAAAGTTAAACAGAACTTCTGTCTTTAAACAGCATTACAATTATTTAGAATTGCCTGTATTATAAAGCTATTGTGACAATTAATTTAGCAAAGGTTAGGATGTAGTATTATTTTTCTTCTTTTTGCCACCTCACTTTGATTTTTCATCAGTAAATTAATATTCAAGATTCAATTTTCAAGCTTTTAATGCTGCGCTTTGGTAAGCAGTTAGGGGAGACCTAACCTCTGGAAAAGCCTTTTAATGTCACAGGATTTGTGTAGGAAAAAAGTATTTCGAAAAAATATTTTATATTTTATTGCAGTCTTAAGTGGTTCCATGTGGTTTTGACTTGTTCTACACCATTATCATTAGTTTTCTTTTATCCTAAGATTTCAACTATGTAAGTTCATCAGCTTTACACTTTATGCTCTTTTCTGCATCTGCATATGTATGTGGTTAATCCTCTTTTTCTTTAGCTGATACTGTTTCAAAAATTTTCAATAACCAAGCATTTTTAGGTTGCTTTTTTATTATTATGAAGTGGTTCGGTTGGTTTGGATTAGCATTTCAATAGTTCAGTGTATGATTTTATACCAGTCATTTGGTTTTTAATTTCATTGTTATTGTAGGACCTGCAGAATCTTGGTGCTCGAAGAGTTTGTTTGATGACAGATAAGAACCTCTCCCAACTCCCTCCTGTGCATGCAGTATTGAATTCCTTGGCAAAATACAGTATAAACTTTCAGATGTATGATAATGTCCGGGTGGAACCAACAGACCAAAGGTACTATTTCTGACAGTGCGCTTCTCAAAGTAGTGCCTAGGCTTTTACAGCATGTCATGTAGTTGTTTAAACACCTCCTTGTGACCTGTACACTGGACTTTATTAATAGTTAGTTTCTCTGTGTGCTGGTTTTCTCCTGACTAATTGGAAAGCTTTTCTTGTTTTCCAAGTTTCCTGGACGCCATTAATTTTGCTAAAAAGGGAGAGTTTGATGCCTATATTGCTGTTGGAGGTGGGTCTGCAATAGACACCTGTAAAGCTGCCAACCTGTATGCGTCCAGCCCTACATCAGACTTCTTGGATTACGTCAATGCTCCTATTGGGAAAGGGAAGCCTGTCACTGTGTCCCTCAAGCCACTCATTGCAGGTAAAGCAGAAGAAGGGGGTTGTGGAGAGTAAGGGCTTGGAGAAGGGGAGTCATTCTACACTCTCTCTGATATTTCTACTGAAATTAGTTTACCATGACTGTTTCACCCTCCTGTGGGCTTACTTCTCCTCTAGTTGTGTTCAGCAGCAATTTTGCTATTTACTTCAGTGGAAGTAAAATCACAGTTTTTGCCATTAGTTTGTCTTGTTTAGCTGAGTTTGACTCTTTTTACTGAGAAAAAGAGATCAAAGTGGCAGTTTCTCTTTGACCTGTTGGCTTTGGATCAGGGATACTTCTGAAATTTCCTGGATCCTGTATTTTTGGTGGTATTACTATTGTGGTTTTATGTATTTATTTTGCAATATTATGTATTACTTATTATTTGTGGTTATCCCCATTCTTCCTTTTAAGTTCCTACGACAGCTGGAACTGGAAGTGAAACCACTGGTGTTGCCATTTTTGACTTCAAAGAACTAAAAGTAAAAACCGGTGAGATTCTGTTGTTGTCTTCTATTCAAGACAATTGCTTTTCCAGTGTCTTCGTTATTTTCCTCCCTTGAAAGAAAGGGGTACTGCATGTCATTTCAGGTGTCATTTTGTTTGATTCAACTGCCACAGGCAAATTTGAAGAGCTTAAAAGTTTACTCCTTGAATTAAATTTATAGCATATTAACATAATGAAATACCTATGTAATACAGCGGATTATAGTTTGAAGGCAAAACAGGAAACTAAAATCTTTCAAGTTCTTAAATGGCAGAAAATGTTAATTGCAAAGGAAATTTCTACTTGCAGTCAGGGTCAACCAACTGTTTCTTATTTCCTCTGTATTTTGCTTTCTGCTTTTAAGACTTCTGTCTCTTTGTTGTGTAATTGCAACCAAATGTTCCTTTTCCTGACTTTTGAAACCTCAGGCCTGAGATGCTGTGCAAGTGAGGGGCACTGTCTTCCTTTGGCCTTTTCATCCCTGGCAAATAAAGACTAGGGCTAAAATATCATCTTGGGCTTCATAGCTGTTTTGAGGTTTTTCGTTCTAAACATGTGGGTTTTAGATGCCACACAATCTACAGTTCTTGGGACCCAAACGGGTGTGCTAAGGAGCTCTGACCATAGCTCTGAGTTTTCTAGTCTGTGTGTAGTCAATCACTCTGTGTCTGTCTGCCTATATTTCTCTCTCAAAGCTTCATCTGTGCCCCCTTAAGCAAAATATGAAGGCATGGTTATTACAGATGCTGAAGGCAGCAATCAGCAATAGCAAACAATTGTAGACACAAACCAGTCTTGCCCTCTGATTGTTCACTGAAGATACAAATCTAAGAATACTGTTGCAGATACCATTCAGCACAGACATTTTGAAAATATAGGGTGCTCAGGGAAGGTTACAAATGGAGAGAGAACATTGTCTGGTATAATTCACTTCAGGCAAAAGTCTCAAATCATATAGCTCCCTTACAGGGACTTCATCATGATGACGACTTACATTCATAGGTACTTCTTATTCTTCCTTCTCTCTCTGTGCTTTTATCTTCATAGTTTCAAATCATTTCTCATTAAGCTTGTCTTGTCCTATTTTGTTGCAAAAAATCTTTAACTCATTCTCTTCACTTACGGTATTGCAGGTATTGCTTCAAGAGCCATTAAGCCAACATTAGGCATCATTGATCCTTTACACACACTGTCTATGCCTGAGCGAATAGTGGCCAACAGTGGCTTTGATGTGCTTTGGTGAGTTTTCTGTGTTGGCTTCTGCTTGAATTTAGTACAGTTTTGTATTTTTGCTATGATGATAGTAAATAAAATACATTTTAGGAGGAGAAAAGGATGATCACCTTTTTTCTCCCTTTCCTGTTCTTGTTAAGGTGGTTTCTGTTATACTTTCCTTTTACTTAATCTCACTATCTCCCTCAGAACGTACAGAAACAAATCACTCATTTGCAGAAATTTTAATGTTTTTGCAGTGCACTGGAGAAACCATTTGCTTCCAGGATGGTTGTTGTCAGGGAAAAGAGTCCAAGTGCGCCTTTTTAAGAAATCAAGCAGATGATTAATCACAATTGCAACGGCATTTAGCATGTCTCACAGACATGGCAAGTAATAGAGAACAAGGATTTTCTAATAAAAGTCATGATGTGTCAACAGAAATTTGTGAAGGCTTGTGGGATGCTGGCAGGTCTTAGCCCAATTCAGACCATCTTCAGAACCTCTCTCGTAATGTGCTTTTCAATTGGCACAAAATTTTCTTCATCTTAAACCTACAACTTTTAACTGCACAAAATGCATGAAGTTTTTATTCAGAGGGCCAAAGCTTTTGGGTGCTGTGTATATTAAAGTAATAGATGTATAATGAAACTGTGTGATTTCTCAAGCTTGGTGAAGTATCCCAAACTACAACATCTGTAATGGAATTGAGGCATTTGTTCATAAATGAAAATGGCTTCTCTGTAGTTTTGTGTATCTAAACATAATGTAGGCAGTGGCCCTTCTTTATGTAGTCAGATTCACGAGTATCTGGGAGATGAGACTGTTGGCAGTTCCACGTCGCTCAAATGTCATACTCATAATTTTTTAAAAGAAAGGTGGTTTACAATGCTTCCAGTGCTAAAGCCTCTTACGGTTCCTGTCGTACAGAAAGGAAACGCACTCATTGCAGATGTGTAGTGCTCTACCAAGTAAAAAGCATTACACCCCAAGATGCCAGTTCATCCAACCTAACCTTAAGCATGGTGTGGGCTGATGGAGTGTGGCTGTGCTTGGATTGCGTTCTGTCTGTCTGCTGGAGAGCAAAGCACTCTGGAGGTACCCACCCAGCATTCTCCCAGTTGCCTGGGAGACCGTTAAGTACCAGAAGTAAATAAGAAGAACCTGCATTCAGAAGGCAGCAGGGCAGTAAAATGGAGCTCTCCCACTTAAATAATTCATTTTTTAATCTTTCTTTTAGCCATGCTCTAGAATCGTACACCGCTCT
>NW_010538558.1:7813-38590 GCF_000687285.1 Phaethon lepturus
TCCCTGCCCTTCAAATCCAATCAACCGACCAGCTTACCAAGGCAGCAATCCCATCAGTGATGTCTGGGCTCTTCATGCTCTGCGCATTGTGGCTAAATATTTGAAAAGGTAATACATTTAACAGCCACCCCCTTTGGAATATGTTTCGTCTTCAGCGCCCAAAAGGGGATGCTTACAAGAACTTGAATTTTAGAGTAAAATAAGGCAAACTACTACATTAAACCTCCATTTTCTACCCTGGGTTTCTCTTAAATAAAGAAAAAAGTTTTTCAAATAGAATTGAAAGTAAAATGAGAGATACTAGCTTGCCTTGGGGAAGTAGCTTTTTAATGCCTCTGTGAATCTATAAGTGCTCAGTTAAAGGTATGTCAAGCTGCTCAGTTAATACGGGAGCATCATTCACAGACTTTTTCAAGAATCCTCTTTCTATGACAGTATAAGGGGAATATGTAATAAACTGAAGGAAATACTGCTGGTATAATTTCTGTGACCTTCAGTGTAAATTAAGATACATCCATCAAGAAGGTAACCACATGCACTTACAAATGTGCAAAGTGATGCATTTACTAAAAACTAGCTCATACTTAGAAGACCTTCAATTTAGATTAAGTTTTGACTTAACTGGGAGTTGATTTTGATCCCTACCAATGAACTTTTAGTCTGTGTACAGCTTTTGTATACCACGTGCACTTCTATTAAAGATCCATGTGGTTTGGTTTTTTTAAAAAGACTTTTTACAGTAACTGGTTAGTCAAAGTAGTTGTTCATTGTTCCTGTGGAATCTGTCATGAGACTTTTTCTCCATGTTGTCAACCTACACAAGCAGTCTGATGCATAGGAAAGCAAGGAGCCCTTTCCTCTTCCCTCACAGATGGTGGTGTCCAGACCACCACCTAATGAGATGGTGAGAAAGCTGGAGTGATCTTTGAGCTATACACAAGGTTGCCAAAGCTCCTAAGTATAATTGTTTAAACCACCACTGAGGTGAATATGGCTAAATTCACTCCATTTACTCTAGTTTTTGGAAAAGTGAAAAGAAACTTTCCCTTCACTGAACCTGTTTGATCTGTTGACTGATCCAGGAGAAGGATTGTTTTTTGACTGAAATGTGACTTGATCCTATTTTCAGCATTTTTATCTCAGCTTATCTTAGAGGTTTTTGTATATCCGTCCTTAAAGAAGCCCTCTCTCCCTTCTCCATCTTGAATTACCAATCTGTTTGTAAATTCACTGGTACCATTGTCTCCATGGTGCACAGAGCCATCAAAAACCCTGAAGACCGTGAAGCTAGAGCGAACATGCACCTAGCCAGTGCTTTTGCTGGTATTGGCTTTGGCAATGCTGGTGTTCATCTCTGGTGAGTACAGAAAAATATTGCTCCATCCAAGGTCAGCTTCTAGCTAGTGTTTGTTTCAGATTATCAAAGACATCGCTGCCTTTGTTGCTGAATATGTAGTAAGACATTGTAGCCCGGCCTGCGATGCAGGGGGAACCACGTGTTGTGAGAAATGATGGGCTCTTGGCATTTATATGTATGAGGATTGTGTATTGTGGCTTGTGATACTCAAATCCAGTCATATGAAAATTATAAAACATGGCCGCCTTTACCTTCCTTGATAGTAAAAACCACAGATGGGGGGGAATCAATGGCATTTAAAATGTTGGATTTCATGCCAGCTGTGCTGTGGTGAGACAGCAATGAGGTAATCTTGTGCCATTAGCAGTCATTCTCTTCAGAGACCTCCTTTTCATTCCTTTTGTTTGAGCAAATCTACTCTTTAAGTATACTTCAAAGTTAATGTTTAGTTTTCTCAGGCAGTGTGATCAGGGAGGGAAGCAGATTATCCTATTTTTGGCATATCTGTATTGCTTTAGTAACTGAACATCTTGCAGTCCAGTCAGTGGGGTAATATAACTTCACACTTGCAAAGTAAGAAGGTACTGCTTTTTACAGCTAGGTCCCTAAGGTGCAGAGGGTGAGAGTTGTCTGTACCTAATATCTATACCATACCTGCACCTAAATACTTTTTGAGTATCTGTACCTAAGAGACTTGCATACAGAAGACTGACCACAAAAGGGACTGAACACAACTTTTCCAAATACCAGGAGAGCTGCCCTAACCACTTTCTCTCTACTCTCTGTTCCAGCCATGGAATGTCTTACCCTATTTCTGGTTTGGTGAAAACTTACAAACCAAAGGATTATAATGTGGATCACTCTTTAGTGGTAAAACTTGGTTTATCTTTGTTTTTGTATTGTACATTTCAATTCTCTGTTATCTCACATTAATGAACATTAAAGCACATTGAAGTTGAAAGTACATGTCCTGTTGATGTGATTTAATTCTTTTTCTTTTCTTTTTTTCCCCCCAGCCACATGGCCTTTCTGTGGTGCTGACCTCCCCAGCAGTGTTTGCTTTCACGGCACAGGTACATCCTGAGCGGCACTTGGAAGCTGCAGAAATACTAGGTAGGAATTGCTATGGATACAACTTACTCATACAAATGGAATTCTTTCCAAAGGGTCTCTTTGGGAGGAAAAAGAAAAAGTGCAAGCAATTGTACTTGGTTGTTGCAGGAGTTCTAAGTTTAAAAAAGAAGATTCTGGAGTCAGAGTTAAACATAATGCAGACTTAGGTAGAATAATGCTAAATTCTGATATTGTATGATGTCTTTAGAGAAGTAAGGTGGAGAAATCTGCTTCTTGGCTAGAAAACTGGACAGCTGAAATTAACTGTAGATCTGTTACGGATCAGGAGAGAGTAGCTGTGATTGGCATCTCTCATGGTGCTTTATGGAGAGTAGTTACTTTAGAGTAGATACCATAAAACAAAGCAGTACTCAGGTGCATCTGCTAGCTAAAAGAAGCATTTTACCTAAGAAATTCCCTGCTGTGGCAATGAATTAAGACAGAGTGATGTTCTGAATCACTCCTGGTCTTTTTCTGTGGCACACAACTGTGGTTTTGGTCTTTCTAATGTAGGCCCAAGCTTGTTTGTAGGTGTTGGAATTTCTCAGTGGCTGATGTCAAGGGCAACCATGGAGTAGTTATTCTGTGGACACATGTGTGATGGCTGAGAAGTGGGTTAATGAACAAAATGGCCTTTTCTTTTTCTTAGCAAAGTAAAAGTAAATGCTGCAAGCTGACAGGTTACCTTTTCATACAGTGCTTTGTTATCTGTGCAACCATCACCAGATGGTGTCCTAGAGAAAGGTTACGTCTTCATTGCACCCACAGTAAGACTGTGTGTAATAAACTAGTTTTCAGTAATGTAATCTTGGAGCTGTTAGCAGTCTAGCTGTGACAGCATGGCTCTGCGGTGGGCTAATTTGTTTATATCTAAGGTCAGTTTTGTTCTCTGCACTAGACTCTGTGTTGTAGCTAAACTGCTGCTAATATCCATGCTTGCTAATGAGCAATCACAGTCACATGCGTGGCAGCATAGAGAGTAGAGAGAAAGTGGTTAGGGCAACTCTCCTGGTATTTGGAAAATTTGTGTTCAGTCCCTTGTATGGTCAGCCTTCTGTATGCAAGTCACAGCAATCCAGTCACATGTATGACTTCCTTGTGTAAGTAATCTGAAAGCATTGTGGGTTTCAAGAAAGAGTAGGATTTTTATATCAATGGTGAAAATAACACAGAATTTTAAAGAGGATATGAAACAACATGGTCAGAAAAACTACATTGGGGGAAAATGCCATTTATTTTATAGATGCTGACTGTGAGGTTTGTGCAGCCTTCCTCTGAATTATGCAGTCCTGCCTATGGTCAAAACCAGAACACAAACCTATTTGGAATCATATACTAAGCTACAAAATGCCTGTGTTCCTACAGCAGTAATACACAACTTGAATTAGACTAAGAAAATGTTTCTGGATAACTGGCCAGCACAGCATGTCAGAGAATTTGAACTCTGGCTCCTTGATTTTAAAACAAGTGGTTGAAAAGCATTTCCTTTAAGTTTTGTGGTATGAATGCTGCCATAAATTCTGTCTCAAAAAGCTCTGTTTATTTTCTCAATAGAAATTTAAACTACACTATTGTCTGCCTTGCTCTAAAGGGATTCTGCCTAAAACATGTCACATGGAATTGAATTTGTTAATTCCCACTTGGGGTGTTTACTTGTGATTCCAGTCCAGAGTCCAACTGACTACAGTAGCTGATTCAAATCTGTCATGTTGCCAAATGCAATGACTAAGAAGGTATTTTATGACATGAAGCAGATTACTAAATAGTTATGTTGTGTGTATGTACAGCTGTGAGTTTGGGTACAGCCAGTAATACCTCCCTGGGTGGATTCTTAAACAGTTGAAATAGGTGTGTGTGTGTGGCCAGAAATTTTCTAAGTGCAAAGACTGATGTATCCTTTAGGTTGAGCAAAAAGAAAGTACTAGAACTATAGCAATATTTTAAAATTGCCCTTCACATTTACTGACCTTTTCTCCCTCCTCCCTTTCCCTTTTACTTTACTATCTGAAGATACTGGATTTATGTCCTAGTTACTCCTTTACCAGGATAAATTCAGACTGTATGGCATAATCGCAATAGCATAAGACTTCGTACAAGGCTCTGTCATACCTTTTTTAACAATTTCTTCCAGACATTATCTGCTACAGTACTGCCACTCTTAACTACCCAAATTACCCGAGCTCCTCAAATGAGCTTGTTGGTTGCCTGTTCACTTAACCCCCTTTGAATGTTACACTGAACTGCATGAGGATCACAGAAAATATTTTTCCTGTAGCAATGTTGTGCTCTTACTCATCTGTCAGTATGGCACTTGGACCTAACATAGTTCTGGTGTAACATCATTGAGGTTACAGAGAACACAGAACAAATTTAGCTCAGCTTACTTTGAAAAGAACTCATGTGACAGAACCTGTGTCTTCTATCTGGACGTGGTTTTATTATTACTTTTAAGTAAGTCCTGGCCATTCACTGAAGAACAGCAAGCAAGCTGTTCTGTAAGAAATATTGTTAATCTTTCATTTTATGTTGATGCTTTCATTAGTGTTCAGTGGATGTTTCAAAGGTACCAGTTCCTCCTCTTCGGTTCTACATTATCCTACACAATTCGGCACATATTCAAATAGCATTAAGTTTAGGATTTACTTAACCCCTTGAACACTGCCCTGCCATCTCTTGTCTTTCTCAGCCTACATGCTCTAGTCCTCTCTTTGCATGTGTAATTGAACAGACTAGTCAGTGGTTTCCATGTCCTCTAGATGTCAGCAAACTCAAGGCCTTAAAATAAAGTTAGCATTTGGCACACTGTCCATAAAAATAAATACCATTGACGTTCATGCATTAGCTTCTTTCCTCCCAGCAGTTAGTCAGACTGAAAAGTGCTTCTCCCTGTAAGCACAGAGGGAAAGGAAGTTAACCTCATGTGGCAGTTAGTCGTTCTGGCAGCAGTTACCTGCTTCTCCTGATCTTGTTTTATTTCACCTTTTACAAACTATTCCAACTGTAAAATGAAGACTGGTTCCTCTTCTTACTTCAAGTTGCTTTTAGGGCCATGACTGTTATGTATGGATGTGTATTCAGCTGATATTATGATTAAATTAAATCCAGAACAGGCTTCCTCCACTCTCTCCACCCTACAGTCAAGGCATTATGTCTTATTTTAGGAGCTGACATCCGCACTGCCAGAATCAAAGATGCGGGGTTTATTTTGGCAGACACGCTCCGGAAATTCCTATTTGATCTGAATGTTGATGATGGCTTAGCTGCAATTGGTTATTCTAAAGCAGACATCCCTGCATTAGTCAAAGGCACTCTGCCTCAGGTAAGACAGAAAACAAAACAGTTTTTCTTGTCAAATAAAATAGAACAGATTTTTGAAAAATGGAAGTGTTTCTTTTCAAGCAAATGTTATTTCTAGTCCTACATGAAAACAGTTAAAATGGAGAAAATCATGGGTAGTCAACTGTATTTTGTTTCTCTGCACAGTTTAGGTTTTTCTCTTCAGTGAGGTAGAGTGCATGCTGCAATCTCTTCTTTGCATGGATTCAGAAAGAATGGCTAAACGTTTGTTGTGGTTTTCTTTAAAGGTAATTTTTAAAAAAAGAGGATGTTTTTCATAGACCTTTCATCTTTGTAGAAGATACTGCCTTTTCATAACTGTTTATGTTAATTACATATGCAGGATGAGTTATAGATAAAGCCTTAATACCAAGTGCTATCTGGTAAGAACGATCAAGCTCACTTTGCATTAAACTTTTCCATATTGAGAAGTTGCACTTTTCCCAGATGGCTTTTTTGTTCCATTGACCCCAATCAGAATTTGAAATAAGGACCCCTGGGATGATATAGATTAAACTTGTAATACCCTTTATTGTTTCAGTGCTCACAAAGACACTGCAAAAAGCAACACACCACTCCAAAAGCAACACCCAGTGTCCTCCTTATAAAAAGATGGTTTGATTCATATGCTGTGGACTCTTCTGTCTACTTAGGGTTTATTTACACCAAGTAGCAACGGAAATAAACACTACGGAGTTTTTTAGCCTAATTTTATAGGCTGAAAGGTTTTACATTTACGTTTACATTTTACATTTACATTTTACAGCAGTACCTCTTACCATGTCTAGTTCTTCTTATTCATAAATCTCAGAGCAATTTATAAAAGAGGGTAAATATTAATATTCCTATTTTATACCTGAGAAAGTGACACAAAGGTGCAGTTATTTAGGATCACA
The DNA here is from genome assembly GCF_000687285.1 of Phaethon lepturus. Classification (NCBI taxonomy): domain Eukaryota; kingdom Metazoa; phylum Chordata; class Aves; order Phaethontiformes; family Phaethontidae; genus Phaethon; species Phaethon lepturus. The sequence continues at coordinate 14,516 of NW_010538558.1, forward strand.
CACAAGAGAGCAGTGGCAAAGCCAGGAAGAAAACTAAGGTCTCTGAGCGCCCATCAAATAGCATATGCGTGTAAATTGTTATGGGGCATTTTGGAGCTTTGTTTTGATAAATATCTTTTTTTAAAACAATTGGGTTTGGGTCATCACAAGCACAACATCTCATTGAAGGCATGTTTTGCATGGCTGGGGGAAGGGGAAGGTTCTTCAGCAAAAGATGATGAAGGGGTTTTTTGTTTGTTTGTTACCTTAGCTGGAATTGATTTTTAATTCATTTGCTGTCATCTCACGGCACTGATGATTAATTATACTGTGTAAAATGAGATGACCTAATAGGTTCTCAAACCTCATTTTTGTGTATGAGATGTAGCATGATAAAAATGCATTAGTGTTCCTTAATAGTCCATTATTACCCACAGAGATAGTCCATACCATTTAATCTTAGGTATATTTTTTCTTTTCATCTTGCATTAGGTTTTCTTTGGAATACAGCACTGACCCATTCATGTTGGCAAGGCAGCGTGGTGCGGTGGTGATAGCACTGATAAGTGTGCGGGGTGTATTCCACGCTGTGAAGTGCAGAAAGCAAAACTAATCTACTCTAGCTGCTGGGGTTCGGGGTGGGAACTCTTCTGGGACAAACATCTATACCTGAAGTTAAAACAGAATTTTATCTTCCTAAGTGAGTCTATTGAAACGGATCCTATTTACAGACAGCAGTGAGTCTAGCAAAGGAGATGCTGTCCCAAGGTCTAAGCCAGCCCTGCGATGGTGTTTGAGGGGAGATGGGGAGGACTGGGAGATGGTGGACTGGCTGTTCTCTAGCCCAGCCGGCCCCTGCAGGCATCCCAGAGGCAGCTACAATGGGGCTGAACCACTGATGACCCAGGAGTTGCTCATTTTTGGCACTATACCAGAATGCACTGAGTCAGACTGGGTGAGCTGGAGCCTTGCCGTCTGGACACCAGCAAGTATAAGCAGGCTTGTGCAGCGGGAGTGCTGGTGCCTCTGTGTCGAGGCATACGGGGAGGAGCATCCATTTGCAGCCTTCTGTCGGTGTGGATGGGAAATGCTACAGTCTGTCAGGGTGACTGTCTCCTGTCACCCTGTGTGACTTTACAGATAACTCTTTTCCGCCTCAGTGCACAGGGCTGCAAAACTGTAATTTGGCCCAGAGTGTCCTAACATAAGCCTGATGAATTTACTGAGTACTTGAGCATCGAGTTGTTATATTTTGCATACTATGAGTCTGAAAAAAACAACATATTTTTGCCCTAGTGCTGTTTGAATTTTCCATTCGGCTTCAAAACCGTGTAGAAGAATCTTAGCTTTTTCTTTGGCTGGATCTGTGTGCATAGCAGCACAGGTCAGGGATAAGGAAAGGGGTGTTATTTGATCGCTACTGCTGCACCAGCAAAGCTGCTCGTGTAGGTGAAGTTATGCACACAATGCTGCGTTTCTCAGACTGGTCACAAGCTGTGCTAACCATGCTGATCACGATGATGAACTGTGAATATCTTGCAGCTGGCTTCCTCACCATGCTAGACCGGTATTTCACATGTTGAGTTCGCAGTGCGGTGGCCTCTCTTGCTGTGTAACCACATCCCGCCCGCCCGCAAATCGCAGCCCTGGGGGTTGCGAGGGAAGCGGAGCGGCCGCAGCGTTGCGCCGCGGCATTGCGCTGCGGCGGCGGTGTGTGCTCGGCTCGCAAGGGCGACTGAGCTGAGCCTCCCCGCAAGACCCCCCCTTGGGTCTGAGGCAAGGCCCCCAGCAAATGGCATCCACTGTCTCACATGTGAAAAAGGAGGGAAAAAATTTAGAACTTTTTCTGGGGCAGCCTCTTCCAGGAGGGAGGTGGTGAAATGGGTTGTAGCAGAAGAAACTCCATCTTGCCAAAATATACCTCTTTCATCTAAAGATAATGCGTTCCTAGTGTAGGCCTGGCCTGTGTCTTTGCAGATGGTTATAACCCTCCCCAGTCTTTCAATAAATGTTCAAATCACTGATTGTCGAATGCATAAAAGTACTAATCATAACCAGTACGAGTACGTGAATGTTAGGCCTGTTCAGCTGAGTGTTTCTGCAGTAACTGAGTACCTACACTAATACCGCTCCTCATCCTCGGTAGCGTGGGGCTTTTCTGAATTACCATCCCTGCCTTCGTGGTTATTTTGTCAAGCAGAGCAGTGAAGCATATACCTGAGTTTCATTTCAGTCGGTGGGACTTCAACACCCGAAAATTCTGTTGAATCACTGTCCAAATGAAGACCAACCACAACTATTGTGTATTCTGATTCCAAGGTGTCAGGCAGTTTCACTACCATCCCTTGCTGCGTCTCTTTTTTTGGAGTCTGAGTTGGAAGCACTGTTTACTCTCCCCATCTATGGCAGTTCCTGGGCTTTGAGAGATGTTGTATTTTTAAAATCTTGGTCCCTAAAAATTGACCTACTAGTTCCAGTGCTGGCCAATGAATTTTAAAATGGACTGTATTCCCAGGATGCTACCCACCAGTGTACTGACATCTGTGACTGACAAGACCCGTGTTTGAAGTACTTGACTTTGCAGCTGAACTGCATTTTAATCTTGCTTCTGTGTATTTAGTTAGAGGCAATTTAAAGTAATATATTCTTGAAAATACTGTACAGTTGATGATGCTTCGAGCTTAATTACTTGATCACTTACTTGCAAAACCTTGTTATCCTCTGTGAAGGACATTAGTACAAAGGCATGTAGTTCAGCTGTTTGATTAATTTTATTGGCAACCTTCTGTAATCCAGTTTTTCTTATTCTTGCAGGAGAGAGTGACTAAACTATCACCACGTCCCCAAACAGAAGAAGACTTATCTGCCCTCTTTGAGGCTTCCATGAAGCTTTATTAGCTTAAACATTTTGTTCTGAAAAGTGTGCACTATTTTAACACAAAGGTAATTTGTTATAGATACGGGGCTGAATTTGTGTAGAGGATGCAAGAACTCGTATGTCTCTGACTTCTGTTGCATTGTACACTGCCAAAAGGTCAAGTAATTCGTCTTTAACTAAATAGTGCTCTGAAGTCTTGACTGTGGGGTTTTTCTCATGCAGTAATCAGTGGTATTAACTTGCATAAAGGTTAGAGCAGGCTTCTCGCTTTACGGAAAACTTTCTTGTGCTTTAGAGGTGGTCAAAGGTGGAAAAATGTTTTAAGGCATACTCCACAACATTTTACAAATTATGGATTTTATTAAAATTGTCTGTGATTTTGTTTTAAAAAGTCATGCTATGTAAGAAATAGTTGGGGGCATTTTTAAATAGAGAAGGGGAGTTACCTTGTGGAAAATGTTGGCTTGCTCTATTCTGTTCCACTTTATCATCTTTTTACCATCTGGCTTCGCTAAGGCAGCTATTGAACTGGGGTAATTTTTGTTGTTTGGTTAAGAAGAAACTTACACACTTTGTACATGTTTGAAAAAGACTTCCTGAAAGTTTGCTTTGGGTTAAGATCTTGACATGTATGGTCAGATAGTTATCTTTCCTTTTAAGATCTGTATGAAGTGTTCATAGGAGGAGCAAGATCAGAGTAAAGCATGGTCACACTCAACAGGAACCACGTAACGGCAAGCCATCATCAGTCATGGTAATTTTGTCTGTGTGCAGGCAACAGCTCCCTTCTCCTGCTGCGTTCTGTGGAAAGAAGCTGTATCAACTGTATCTTGCATCTCTGTGAAGCAATTGCTTCTGCTGAGCTCCTGCATGTGCTGTCACTCAGAGCGCAGCCACCAGCTTAAGGAAGTGGCAGTGTGCTGTGGTTCAGTATTAAAGAGTGGTGGTGTAGCATATGGCTGCACAGTGCCCCGCTGGGACTGCTGGTTAAACATGGGAACGAGCGTGCACGGTTAGAGCAGTTAACCAGCTGGTTGACTGTCAACTGAGAAAGGGAAGTGGGAAAGGGAGAAATGAAACGAAAATTTTAATACTATTTTTCTTTTTTTAAAAAATGCACATGGTTGTGTGTACGGTTCATTTAAATGACATTCTGCTTCATGTTGGACCCTTTCAGCACCTGATTCATGCAGCTACCACAGCACCAGGCAAATGCGAGAACAACCCCATAGACTCTGGTGTGCTTATTTCTTTCTGGTAGGGCGGGAGCACTTTTCGGTCACACTGTTGAAGTAGAAGGCTCTATACTTAAACCTTTGCATTCCTCTGTTTGTCTGATGCAGCTAGTACTATCCTAGAATATGAGGACAGATGTGTACTGGATATTGATGTTGGATCTGTTTTAATGCTGAGTTAAAATACGTGGATGGATTAGTTGAAGGCTGGAGGTTATCTTTTTACCACAGATTGGGTTTAGTGGCTGTAGGGACTGTACTGCCAGTATGTCTCAGCCAGTGCTGGGATACACGTTTGATTTCCTTGTCTTTATGAATTTTTTTCTCTGCTGAAATTGCCCACAAGAACTTCTGTCACGAGGGCTGATGTTGTAATAGCAAGGGGCGAGGAATTCACTTTGTTGTATCGTGCAAAGCTGCCGTGTTTGAAAAAAAACTTTTTGTCAAACCCTTTTGTATATAATCTTTTGGCCTGTTTCATCTTTCCACTCCTGTCTTTCTCCAGACTATGGTAGCAGTACAGAGTCCTGAAGAAAGAATCTTTTTTCCAGGAGCTTAATTCATGTCAGCCATGCTGTTTTTGGGGAAAATTCCTGGGGATCTGAACAGCACGTAGCTTTTGTCTCTGCAACAGAGTCCCTTGATGGACTACTTACGAATGTAGGGTATGTCCTTCCAGCACGCTTTTTATTTGCCATTTATACCAGTATGGCAGTTATTAGCAGGCTGCATTTTCAACTGACAGAACCTTGCACTTAACTCCCTATAGCAGGTAACCCAGAGCTCTTGCTAGTTTTTAAATTAAGCCTCACACACCCCTCTGATATAGTAAGTTTTATCCATATTTTATAGATGAGACAAAGGGTGTGGTACAACACCTAACCCGCATAAGCAGATGGTGCTGTAAGAAGGGCCATTTCTGTTTCCCACACCCCTTTGGCAGCATCAGAGTCTTTGACTGGCTTAAACTGGTTGTGAAATCTTCACTCACAGACATCAGCTACACAAGTGTTCTCTCACCACCAATTATCAGTTACTAGTGGAAATTTTCTGAGGAAAAATCAAGGGACCTTAGGTTGCCCCGCAGTGTTGTCTTTCAAATCGTGATGGTGTGACAGGGAGTCACGCCATGGCTTCCAGGTGGTGGTAGTTTTATTCACAACTGAAGAGTTACCAAGGTTTTTCATGTATTATCTTACTGAATTACTCTGTACTGAGACAACCTGGTTGGTCAAATATATCTGTATCTTTGAACACGCCTATTTTGTGTACGTGTGTCCGGCATTTGCATGGTGAGCTGGGGTGACACTGTAATTGTGAGTGCCCAGCGGTGGTTAGGCACGATTGTGAAATTCGGGCAGCTTGTTCTTGTGCCTCCTGTTACTGCTCTGTTACTCAAGCCCTCCGTGACGAATCTGTTATTGCCTTTAGATGATACTGAAATGCAAATAACAAATAATATTGTACTTGCTATAAACACAAGCTTGTTTGAAAGTGTTTGAGAGCCATGTTTAACTCTGTCATGTTAACTTCAATCCTATAAAGTAACTATGAACCAAAACTTTTCAAAGTATGCTTTCGCTAGCTTCACAGGCCACAGTGATTCCTCCTGCAAAGTCGTTTGCCTGGTGAGCTTGGCACTGTGCAGACAAACCATCGTATTATGGGTGACATCCGAGAGCGATCACAGCATCATAGAATGATTTAGGTTGGAAAAGATCATTAAGATCATCAAGTCCAACTGTTAAACTAGCACTGCCAAGTCCACCACTAAACCATGTCCCTAAGCACCACATCTACATGTCATTTAAATACCTCCAGGGATGGTGACTCAACCACTTCGCTGGGCAGCCTATTCCAATGTTAGAGGTGTTCCAGAAATAAAAGCATCCAAACTGCTGCACGGTATTTCTGTGAACATTTAAGATTATTTCTGCACGCCTTGCTCTGTGTACTCAGTACAAAGTTGTAAGTATTATTACATATTTCATGACAACACTTCAATCCTTCTATGTCATACTTGTTAGCAGTAGGGCTTGACTGAGTCCCTCCTCTTCCTTGTGGAGGCAGAGATGTACTTTCTGCCTTAAACAGCTATAACTATAGAAAAGGATTTGTCAGTCTTTATATAAAGAACAAATGCCTGGTTTATCTGGACCGTGATTTTTTAACAGGTTTTAAGGAAGCATAAATGGGACCAAGTATGAACAAGTGCAGGTGTGGTGCTGCTGCGAATAGTTTAACAGCAGGTACAGTTTTACCTGGACTGCAAAATGGAAAGCCCACTCCCCTTTTAAGGTACTCGGAGCCTGCAGGTTGCTGCTTGGCATCAGTAGAAGCAGGGGCAGCTGGTACAATAGTTTGTCCAGCCCCTCTTTTCTCTTGCCTCTTCCCATTCCACTGCTGCTTTTCCCAGTAGTTAAAGCAAAAAGAGAATGAAGCAAAAGATATGTAACCAATGTGCCTAAATCTGCAAAAACTCTCACCATCATCCTGTGTGAATAAACTTGGAAGACATCATGAGTAAGTAAGTCTGCATGCTCATTCCTCGTTGCACTGTCTTCACTTTAAGGCAATGTGCCAAGGCTGTCATCTTCTGTCTTGTGGTGGGCTTTCCATCCCCCTGAGACCTGAAGAATGGATGAGAAAGCGTGCTGGTTAAGAGACACGCAGCAAAGCTATGTCTAGGCACTCTCTATAACCCCTGAGTCAATCTGCTTAAGCATCACAGTGCCCCAGGGTGTGCGCAGTACACCTTGGGTTCAACAGCTCCAACCTAATAAATCCGTCACTGCATCAAGCGTGTCTGCCCAGAAGGGACGAGGGTGACCTGGTGCAATGCAGCATTTTTCCTCAGGCCATTCATGAGTTCTTCCTAAATAAAAGGGAACTTAATTCAAACACGAGCTAGCGATCTTTCCAGGAGCTGTAGCTCATGCAGGGGTACACAGACTGCTGGGCAGCAAGAAGAGGGTCTTCCACACCTCCCCACCCCTGCTAATCCTGCCTTGAAACCTGGTTCCATCTTTGACTTGTCACCAGGCCATTTGCAGAAGAGGCAATGGTATGGCCGGACTGTCAGGGACTGAATTTGCCGAGACCTCAGCTCTCTTTGCACCTGTGGGATTTTTCTGCAGGCAGGCAGTTACCTTTGTACTTAACCTGCGGTGTGCATCTGTGAAATCACATAGGCTCAGTTTGTGACAAAATGTTTAGTGCGTATTTTTTATGTGTAGTTCATGAAAATAAGCAGAAGCTTCTACTGTTGCTGTGAATTTCTCAGTGAAACTGAGACCAAAAAAACCCAACACCTGGGCTATCATTAGGAAAGCTGCAGTTTTCTTAGATGCAACATTTCCAAACTCAGTTTTATATTTTGCCAGTTCTAGGCTTCCATTAAAAGACCCTAAATGGTATTAATTTTCTTGTTTCCCTCATTGTACTGAAACAGCTGCCACGAGCGAGTTGGTAGAAAACATTATGCAGCCAAATAATAACAATAAGAGGAAGAACCATTTGACACAGCTCAATGGAATGTTAATGAGGGTCTTGAGTTAACTATTTCCCTAGTAATAGGAGAAGGGATGGAAAAAATACTTTCAATCTTTGGTCTCTTGTGAAAAATTTAATGTACACGGTTTTCGAGAACTTTAAATACACCAAATGGCAGCAGATATTTTCCTCGTTACTCTGAACATGGGAGTTAAAGGGGGAAAAGTTAATGCACATCCATGAGGTGGCACAGTTAAGTGAAAGCAGAGGAAATGTGACCCGCACCCTTTGGAGAGCCATGTTAATTCACGTCATGTTGTAGACACAGAGCATGGCTCTGCGGCCATGTACGCTGGCAGCACGCACGCCACCAAAGTCAACCGAGCGGCAACAGAATGACGGCTGTGCTCACACTGTTGTCTGAGCTCCGGTAAATGTTTAATTTAATCTGATACTACTATCATGAAATATATATATAGCAGCACAAACGCTGGTTTATTGGAGTGGAATTTTTCCTCCGTGTTCCCTGACTTGCAGTGACTTTGACCTACTTTCACAACGCACTTGTGCTTTTCTGGGGTATGTTACTTGGATGTTTGACCATACAGCCTTAAATTAGCAACTTGACATTGAAATGCTGATTTACACCTGCAGTCAAATGGATAACACATGTTAAAGAGTGATTGTCAGCAGCTCCAATGCGTTATCGCTTCATTCTGCGGCATTGTCGCTTGCCTTTATGGGATTTAAGGACGCCGTTGTGTGGCGTTGTTGGTGTGGCTATGGACACAGCTGGGGGGGCTGACGCTGTGTGCGGACTTTGCTATCTATCTAAAAGCTGACATCACTTCTCGAAAAATCACCATGAAAGTTTGGATGTTTAAGTGTTGCTGTATATTTTAAGACGCATTGGAAATAAAGACGCTTTTTTGCTGGCATAAAAAGCAGTTAACATTGAATAACTTGCTTTTCTGACCTTTTCACCTTAAGGAAGATTAATGGTCGTTTAGATCAGAACTTCCCCCCTGATCAGGGGTCTGAAAGGTTCGGGGATTCAGACAGACAAAGAAAGTCTTTTCACCCCTAGGTCACCAGCACAGACCTGTGGTGTCTCTAGTGACCATTAGATGGTTGCTCAGTAGTTTATGTGCCAGAGTTGGTGGCCGCAATCCATTTTCCAGCAGACAGGTCCCTGCCTCATGAAAGCTGTCACGACGTGCTTATCTGAGCAGCGAGAAATGGGAATTAACATGAACAGAGCCTGAAGTGCATTTGCCTTGTGCTACTAAAACCTCACTGCCTCTGTAACTCTTGTTTCAGTGGATCAGTCCTTCTCTAGAGTCATCTTTCCAAGCCAAGAAGGGTTGAAGCCGTGTCAAGCGCTGTACTGTGAGTGGTGGCACTTTCACATTCCCTCCCGGAGTGCTGCAGCCTCTGCTCCCGCTTCTGGAGCGCACGGGTCCCGTTCAGACACGCTCACAGTGGCACCACTTGCCTTTCTGGCAGTTAGGACATCCTAGAAGAGCACATCCCACAGCCTTCACATAGCCATTTCCCAAGTTCAGTTCCTGGTGCGGTCAAGCTGGTGTTCTTCATAACTACCGTATTTGATGGAAGCCCTAAAATTAGGACTACTCAGTTGGTAAAACTGAGCACAGAGCTAGGGGACAGATTTTGATAGTAAAGTAACAGTTAGTGCCGTCTCATGTCAGAAATGATAATTTCACGAACTGTAAAGAGCAGTTCAGGGATGTACCCAACAGAGCCGAGCTAAAAGTGCCAACCCGCTGAACAAAGGCAGTGCAAGGTCGGCTGATGGGTGCTGAAGGTCTAAGCGTGTCCTTCGCTGGAGACATCTGCATGTGCATAGCAAACAAGGCATTGGTAAAAAAACTGACGTGTGTGCAGACATACGCATACAGTTGCTTGCAGCTGAGACACTGAGCCTGAATATATAACATGGTTACATGCTAGAGGGTATAAGAAGTTGGAGAGCTAGGATCTAGGAGTCTAGCTCTTTTTGACTGACCAAGTTGAGAGGATATAGAAATGTCAGACTTCAGGGGAGCATCTAAGATGAGAATATGCATTTTACAAAACACTGTAAAAGCCCAAAGGATGTAGAATCTAAAACTGGGTAGTTTCTTAAGGAGAATGTGCCACGTCTGTTGCAAAGCCCCCCAAAACCCTTTCCTGTTCCCTTTTGGGTGTCTCTCTCGGAGGCTTACCTGCGTACCGTATGTGCCATGTAGTGGACAGAGCAACTGAACAGATTACAACCAGAACTGATTAATAAATCTAAGTGTTTGAGTGCAAGGCTAACAGGACACTGGAAAAGGACAAGTAAAGATCATCAGTTCTGCGAAACTCAAAGATCTCGGAGGCTGCGTGACTTGAAAGGGACTGACCTCTACGTAGCTTACGAGCTTGAAAATCCTCTCCTATGTATTTGCAGCATTAATTCCTCTTGTTATCTGAGGTGATCTACTTTAATCAGATTCCTAGAAGCAAGTCAGGTACTTAAAGTAGAAGATCTTTGACACCCCTGCTGGCAGCATCAGTAGAGAGGCCAAGAACCAAACCAGCAGGGAGACAAGATAACCCATTTCATCTCTTCAAACCCTTTTTAGGAAAATTGGCGTCAGAGGGAGTCCCCCAGTTTCCCCTTCCAGACTTGGCCGTACGCTGTATGGCCATTTAACGGACTTGTCGCACAAAAACTACCTCAAAAGTCTCACGTTTCCAAGACCCAGCAATTCCTTACTGGTGCTCCCGATCTGTTTGGAAACCTCCTCTGTCACGATGCCATCTCCTGTGCTGTCTTGCTGCTTCACGCAGGCACCATAACTTAAATCTGGGTCAAAAGGGGACTGACAAATTTCATCCTGCTTCTGTGCCTTTAGTGCAGTTTCTCCTCCTTCCTATTCCTGTCTTCGAAGTTGCTAGCACTCAGGGGTCTCTGAGTGCCCAAAATGATGGTCCTTGTTTTCAATTTAATCTCATTTTCACACAGAACTTAAGCCAGAGGAGGCAATGCCATCTGATACCCTCCAAAGACCTTCATCCCACAAAGCACGTGTGTTGCACACAGCAAAAGGAGCTTGACGGTTGCCTGAGGACACACCAGAGACAAGTAAGGTGACACTTCAGGTTGCCTCATTCTTTAGACTTATCCATGGGAGGAATCCTAAGTAGGTTGTGCCTGGTTACCCAAGCAGGGGATTTTCCTCCATATGGTGCGAGACATAGCATGCAGTTGCAGCGAGAGGGCTGCCACTGCGCAAATCCAGGAATCACAGGACAAGCTTTGATTAATGTGCTTGTTTTGTTTGTCCAAAAATGGTTTTGTTCACATCAGGAGCCAGCAGTCAAAATAATCTTAAAAAGTGTCAAAGGAAAAAGTCGGGACTGAAAAAGCCCTATCCAAAAGTGATTGTGCTTTATCAGGGGAATAAAGACCTCGCTGATCAATTAGCGTGAAAAATTAATAAATCAAGGACAAATGTAACTAAAGTACGTCATCTTCATAAGCTATTGTTGTCACAGCCCGATTTGGACGTATCGCTCTTTTGTCGACATTTCTAATGCTTTCTGTGGATTACCAGTACACGACCAGTGTATGAAAGCTTGTTAAGCCTCCACGTGCTCAGCCCGGCCCTAGTTTTAATGCTGGCTCAGTGCAATCCCCGCTGCTGGCACAGGCTCTGCGGGACTTGAACCTTGCAGCGCTGGGCATTGTGCTTCCCGCTAATCATTGTATGGACTTACTCAAGTGTGTTTTACAAGCTTAGGGCAAATTTGTGAATGTCCAATTATCTATATGTAACTTTTTTAAGAGGAGCCAACCAGGCTTGTTTTTTTCCTCAGGATCCTGCAGTAGCTTTCTGTAACTAGTTGGGGAGGATGCTTTCAGCCTGGCTTCCAGGTCTGGCTGGTATTTTCTTTCCTGATTAGCAGAGGAGTCTGTGCACTAGCCCTTTCAAACTGCACAACACTTGCATCCCTCTCTCCTGGTCCCCTATGGTGAATTTAAAGTTCAAAATGTTTTTAAATGCCTTGACTGTCTTATTCCCATTTTGGTAAAATCTGTTACAGCAGCTTCCAGCCAGATGCAAATTAAAATGTTACTTTTGAAAATTCTTCACTTATTCACAGACCTTTTAGCCATGCAATGCTACTTCAATTTTGAACTGGTTTTGCAGACTGCGATAGGAGTGAGGTGAAGTTGTTGGTAGCGTATCTGTCTCTCCCTTCCTTTCATTTAGAGAAAAAGAACAGACTATGTATGAGAAGCTCACTTTATGTTTTGCTTTTTGTGTTGGTTTTCCTTTTCAGTCATTGGCAGTTGCAATTCTCTGGCCCTAAAATGAAACAAAACAATTCCACAAAAAACACCGCTTGCCTTGCATCACGTGAAAGTGGTTTAGAGTAAATGTCTGCAGCATGCACGTGTAGCTTTATCCCATCATATTTTTAAATGGTTATCTGTGCATACCTCTGAGTTCACAATCCTATTCCAAAAATACCTGTGTTTTATCCTTATCATATTGCCCAGCTAACGGTAAGAAATAGGCTCAAGTGGCTCAGTATGGATTAGATTCACCTCTTACACAACAGGGTACAAGATCCAGGGAGAAGCCAGAAGCGCTTCTGCCTTGGGAAGGGCTCTGTCCTCTGCAGGCCAGGGAATCCCTCGGCAGCGTTGCATATGCTGAGAGTACTGGGGTGCTTCCCTTTGGCTTCACTGGAAGAAAATGCTGCGCTGGAAAGGCAGTAATTTGTTTACAAAGGCCAGGATACATAAGGTCTAGAGGTTTCTGATACTTATCTTAAATCACTTAAAGTTTTAATTACATTTTTTGTAACCATAATTAAAATTTGGTTTTACTTGATTACTTTTAAGTGTACCAGATCTCGCATACTTGGTAAACAGGACAAGCATCTATACTTGTTTCTTCCAAGTGTGGCTGAACAGGTCCAGCCCATGGGAAAGGCATCCCCACCACCTCCCTGCAGTGACGTTTTTCCAGCTTATGGGATTTTTCTGCCACATTGACAAGATTCACTAATCCTTCTGCTGTTTTCATGAGTTGTTTTTGCCTCGGCATATGTCTCATCCTCTTCTCCACCACTCCCTCCTTTCTGCCCACGTTCCCAAAAATCAAATACCTTCCCTGTACCAGACCTGCAGTTCAGGTTAAGTGGATGTTTTGCTAGACACCATATGTCTTTTCTTGTGTCCTGAGTTCTCCTCCTCCTCAGCTGTCCCTGTTCACCTTTGGTTGCCAAGTTCTTCCACCAGCAAATGTTTTGATCATTTACTGACAACACTATGACGTGGTTTCTTCACTAGGAGGGTGATGAGACAGTAGAACAGGTTGCCCAAAGAAGTTGTGGATGCCCCAATCCCTGGAAGTGTTCAAGGCCAGGTTGGATGGGGCGTTGAGCAACCTGGTCTAGTGGAGAAGATGTCCCTGCCCATGGCAGGGGGGTTGGACATAGATGATCTTTAAGGTCCTTTTCAACCCAAACCATTCTATGGTTCTGTGATTCTATGAACACTGGGAATTCATGTATTTGGTAAACTGCTGTATCACAGCCTACAGCGAGGAATTTGGATTCCACATGTTGGTTTGGGAGCCTTCAGTCACAGATATACCCCAGTGCAAAAACTTCTTCAGGTCTTCTCATGGCTGCAGCGGCACCACGTGAATTAAATTAATAGATTATCAGCTGTGTTTAGCGGTGAGGACAAATGTGAGTGTAGTTTCTAGATATTTTATGTAATTTGATGGGCAAAAAATGCATCATAGGATCAGTAAATGTTTGGTTTCCTTCTCCTACCACAGACTGAACTCTTGTTAGGTCAGTAGGGAGCCAGAGGGAGATACTATGTGAAATCATCTGATGTGGCTCTGCAAGCAGTTCCTAGGTTGGACATTATGGAGAGTACATTCCTCAAGTCTAAACTTACTGTCCTGCTGTTCTTCAGCAGGTTGCATGCAGTTGAGCTTTATGGTACACTTTCCTGGCAGGTGGTATCACACCTATTTTGTAGCTAGATAAACCAAGACATTTGTTCAAAATAACTCACGGACAGCTAGACAAAAGTAGCCCAGTATATGCAGTCCTTCTCTTAAAGCCACGTTAATATTACCTGCAAAACCCTGGGCAGTCGTAGTGCTCGACTACCCTGTAAGATCTGTAGCAGAACGAAGCAGCAAACTCTTTTTCATGAACAGGGGGAAATTCACTCCCAGATGAGGCATTATACTGGCCCTCCCAAGCCCTATTTTTCTGTCTGGAAGTGATGCAAGAGCCTTTTGTCAGCTCTCTGCACAGAGAGCGACTCATTCCCAGAGCATCACGTCCCTTGTAGAGATAGTTGTTCAAAGCCTACCTGCTCAAAACCTAACCTACAAAGCCATGAGTGCCGGCCGGTAACCGGCTCTTGAGTCTCACTTCAGTTTCCACATCCCCACCACCTCTCAACGTGATGAAACACCAAGTATTTGTTCTAATGTTAATCCCTAGCTGTGATTTTTAAATCTCTTTAGGTCATACCTATATCTAGGAAAACAACGACTCAGATCCAAAAATGCTTCTTACAGGACTCTGAATATCCAAAGGCGAAATAAAGGGCGGGTTAGATTTGTTATAGCTTTTTTGGGGGGAGGGGGTCAACTATTCAGTGTTGCTCTTCATTATTTTTTTTTATCCTTTTGAAAGCTTTAAAGCCTCCCTGCATAACCGCCTCTGCTCCATTCACTGCTGAATGGATGGTGCGCTGATCTTTTTCTCGGTGGGTAATGGATTTGGTTTGATTGCTTGACACAGGAACAATAGGGGGATAAACAATTGCATTCGCGCCCGTGCAGTTCCCCATCTGTTGAGTGCGTGCGCCCTCAGAGGGAGCCGGGCAGGGACAGATGAACACGCCGGCCGAGCCTGATGTTAATGACATCAGTCATACAAGCAGAACATGTGGCGCAATAAATCAAAAACTAATTGAACTTTTGCTTGATTATATTGTCGTCCCACCGCCCGTTTCAGACACGGCAGGGTTTCCTGGGACAATGCCCCCCGCCCCACGATGGCTTTGCTGCCCTTGGACAGCAGGAGGCTTGCCCTGGGAGGTGACAAGTGATAGCAGCTTCTCTTCACTCGTTTCTTTCTTGAAACAGTGACACCTTCCACTCAACCAGACTGCTTCCAGGCTCAGGATGTGTATTTGACCAATATTTATTATTTCGAAGAAGAAACGTTATATGAATATGACAGTGACAGCCCATGTTTGCTGGCACTTTCCATCTGGGACTGTTGGTGGCAGACGTCCATAGGAGAAGACAGCACTAGTTTTTGTGTTAATTACACACACGTGCTAGTAATGAAGGCTATTCATTAGACTGATATAATTTAATATCATTATTCACACTTGAAAGTGTTTCTGCTACATCAGTTGCTGGAGCCTGCAAGCCAAAATTTTTGAGCTTAGGTGTCCATGGCAGCAGTAAGTCACCAGAAGTTGAGGGGGCTGATTTTCATAGATGTGGAAAGGAAAAATTTCTGATGGGAGCATTAAGGAATGAAAAGCTTTGGCAAGAGGACCTTTTGTTGAAGTGCATAAATATGGAATTAGGCCCCAGAACCATCAAGTCATATAGGAACTCATCTATGACTGAGCCACCTGCCCTCCCTTTGCAGCCACTGAAGTGTAGGGTCATATAGACCTATGTATGTCTGCCTGACGTGCCCTTCCTTTGTCATCTGCATTTCCAATTTTACACTGAAGTGCCCAGGATTCAGGTACTAGTTTATGAACTTAAAAGGTAAAGCACAAAATGCTTTTGTTAATACACCTAGAATCAGCTCCTCAGTATATGGGAGGAGGAAGTTTTTATGACAAATGTGTTGAAGTACACAAAGTATTAACCCAACTTGTTTTAAAAATCCTTGTAGTACTTCTGTAAAGGTTTATTTGCCTATACATTGTCTGCACAGAACAGACTTATTATTAGCCGTTTATGGTAGAGGATTCTCCAAACTGGTAAAAGGAGACGTAAAATAAAATGCTTCTATCTATCTGAGTAGAAGCTTCAAGTAACAGCTAAATTAAATCTTTGCATTAATAGTATTCATAGAAAGGCAGATGGGAGCAGAAAATGTTGCGATGAAGAATATGGAATGAGATGAGATCACAGCATCAGTCTGTCCTTTGTAGATCTGGACAATGATCACAGAGCCAGATTGGATTAGTGAAACCTATTTACCAGAAGTTCAGAGCGGTTGCATGAAGCTGAAAGGCAGTCAGGAGGGAGAGGGGGAAAATGCACCAGATTTACAGCTGCAGCGACGAAAATTTAGAAGTTTTCACCACTGTGATTTCATCCAAATGTGAGTACATCCAAGCTGTAACAACCGCTGCGGTGTTGTCTTTTAGGCGGATGGGGGTAGTTAGCATCAGGGAAACCTCTGAAGCGAGCAGCTCATCCGTGCTGCCGCGCCGCGCCGCGCTCTGCTTGCAGCCCGGCGCTCGCTGCTTGTTCCTGGAGCTTGTACGCGCAGGTGCTCCGACATTGTGGCTGTGTAAAACCTCTGCGCCGGCAAAATTGGGGGATCTGGAATCGGTGTTGATATACCTATGAGGTAATTGCCAAAGTGACAGCTTGCAACTGTGTGGCTATTCTGTGTAATAGAAAAGAAAATGAAGTTCTGTGAGCAGTTAGCAGCTCGGATGAACTGGGTGAACTGCGTGAATGTTGAATTTAAGTCTGCTGGCTCCGTAAGTGGAACATTTCCAAAGCCATGCCCTGGAAATGAATGCATGATTAACATTAATTGCTTGTAATGAAGAGTAAGAACCGGACAAAGCCCCGTCTGCATTTGATTGAACAAATTAGTTTAAACTCAATAGCTGCGTATTTCAGCAACGAGAAAAAGAAAGCAGGTAAAAGTAGGGAAAACAAATTGTGGGGCCAGATCAGATCTTTATGTGCAAGCTGCGAACATGAGCTCTCAGCTGCTTAATTTCTAGAATACAAGTGGAAATGACAAAGTGAACCATCACTGTTTTTGTTGCCCGAAAGCTGGGCTGTACGTACAAACATCCTTTTGCAGGCAAATCCAGAAACATCGCCTGCAAGGATTCATTCTTCCTTTCCTGCTCCCGCTCCCCGCAGAAAATCATGTTTGCAGGCAGAGCCCTGCAGCCCCGCTGTTTGCGTTGCCGCCGTTGTCTTCCTGCGCAAGCGGGTCACTTCTGGCTACCCCCGTGACTCGCCCTTCGTTCAAGGGCTATTCGGGTCACCGCATGTTTGCTGGTGCTTGGGACTTCCCTTTCGTGCCTTGCCTTTCTCCAGCCCCTGTAAGCCCTTTGCCACTCGCGCCGGCGGATGACAGGCAGTGAGTTGGACTGTGGACCATACCTACTCTGTAAATAAGCAAATTTATTGCCTGGGCACATTTGTGTGGTGTTCCTTGTGCACCAGCCTGGGTACCAATAACAGCACAAAAGTACTTGCTTCTGGAAGAAATCTCTATAAGCCGTGCTCCCCGCGCTGTCCAGTAAAACACATACAATACCAGAGAGACTTGAAGATGATTCCTCGCATCACTAAGCTTTTCTGCACTTGAGTGTTTTGCTTGTGAGCAGTTAGTTTAGTCCTCACGCGATGAAATTCCAGAAGTAAAGGTGATTGCAGCAGCTTCAAAAGCAAGTTACAACATACTCCTAGGAAAAAAACCCACCTTCGTTATGTTTGTCTGGTTTTCATCCCACACTCACCGTGGTTCAAAATATAAAATGTGTCCTGCAGGAGAAGGCAGTAGGGATCCCTGAGGATACCATGCCATGCAAAACAGAGCGTAACCAAGCTAAGAGCTCAGCACACGCTCAAGCTCCAAACAGGCGGGTAACTTACTTGCGGTGAGTTCAGCGTGGAAGTAGCCTGTGCTGCCACGGGTCGCTGGCAGGGTCCCTGGGCAAGATTTGTCACCTCCCGTGTTACTGTCCTGTTTAACTATGGGCAGAGCAGAGGCCAAAACCTTATTTCTAGCCAGTGGGGTCCTAATGCTCATCATGTATATCCTCACTGGGGTATTGAGGGGTGGCTTTTAGACAAACACAAGGTGTCTGGGAAGAGTAACTTTGGTCCCACTGCCAGCTCTGCTTGTACCAGAGCCCGGGAAAGCCCAGTCCCTTGTTATTCCTGCCGTCAGAGGAGAGGAGTTTGGCTGCAGAAATGAGCAGCCTTGAGTGAACTCCAGCTGCCTCCGCAGCTTCAAAACTCTCTGCAAATGTTAATACATAACAACGATGAGCACTGCCACTCCTGGAGTTGAATGTATGCCAAAAATGTAAAGGAAAGCTCACCTGGAGAGTAAGAGCCAGCTGCCACGCCGTAGCAAACCTTCCTGGCTCTTCAAAGCCTTTGGACTATACATGGAGCCTGAGTCGGAAACCCCCATTCACCTGCCTTGCCCTCAGGGTCAGCCTTTAGAATTGGAGTTAATTCTCCAAATTCACCATTTTTTTGCTGGCCTGTTTCTGTCACTGGCTGCTAAATCCTGTAGGCACGACGCCTGCATCCTGAACCTGGGGGAGGGTAAAAAAAGGAAAAGGGTGAGATACGATGAGAGAGAGAGGTAGGAGTATCACTGAGTTTTTCAGGCCAGTTTCAAGTCAAACTGAAACAAAAAGTGTTTAAACAATCTTCGCTTTGTCCAAAAAACGCCCCACCCAAAACCAATTGCTTCAGTCCAGTCAAAAGCTTGGCTTATGGTCCTAGCATCTTGTGTGTCCAGTGGCTAGCGATTCTCTGTTGCCTATGGTTCTGGTGTCTTCATTAAGAAATAACATTGAGAAACCGACTTTAAGCAAAATGCCCCAAGTTAACGAATCAAGTGGGTCATTTTGAGGATTGAAAAAGAAAAGACTAGGCTTAGTGTAAATGTTTTGCTTCGGCCATCATGAAGTAAAACTGAAATGATGTCACGAAGCAGTTTGATCTTATTGAAAAAGTCCCTATCGAGATAAAATGATGGGCCTTTCCAAAGCTAATGTATTACACTAGTCATGTTTGGAGGTGACTGGATGGAAAGAGAAGTTCATTTGCTTCTGAAACGTTGGCAAGTGGGAGGCCAGATCAAAACTCAGGAAGGAGAAGGATGGTTCCTCCTGGAAGCCTATGGGAGAGGTGCAGAAACTTTGGGAAGGCTGTTGCCCTATGCCCATGGATGTCTATATTGTATAGCTAAAGCATGGTCTCTACATTAAAAAGGACTTACTTTTGGGTTGTTTCAGCCAGAATCCTCCTTAAACCCTTTCTTCTTCCCCCCTTCCCCATCATGCCCCCAGTGTGTTCTCACAGAGGAACTTTAGAGGGATGTGTAACTTCATCTTGTCCGCCTCCACTGCACCCTGACCATGTTCCTGTTCTTCTTTTTGCAGCATGTAGTCCTGCCCGAAGACGAGCCAAAAGTACGCACCACATCCTAACAAAGAATGTAAGAAAAATCTCCCTTTCTCTCTTTTTTTTTTTTTTTGTTTAATTCTAGTTGTCTGCACTTATCCTTAAAAATGCCATGGATAAATGGGAAGCAGATCTTTCAGGGCAAAGGAGTGCGTCGGTGTCTGATGCAGGGAGTGGGGAGGGAAACACAAAGGGGAGTTTCTGTAAAGGTACAGTTTTATTTACGGAAGCGCTTTGAAACTTCAAAAATTACGATCTGTCTGTGCGGAGCCAGTCAGAATGAACATAACAGCTTATCAACACAGGCCATCTGAGGGAATCACAGACTTACTTCTTATCCATACCCTAATAACAGTGACAGAGGGACAGGCAGGAAGGAAAAGCAAACAAATCGTATCAATACATATAGGCGTTAGTAGCCAGTATCCCATTCCCCAGGGAATTTGGGAGAAAAGCACCAAGCAATGGACTGTAACCTCGACTCAGAAAGACGGCTCTGAGAGCCACAGGAGGATGCCCGTCCCTTGGCCCCGGCAGTGCTTGCCTGTCCTCGACTCACTTCCCGTGCACTGGCACGGAGGGCACAGCCGGAGCTTTACCCACTCCCTGCAGGTGAGGTACCCCCCCAAATTCAAAGAACTGAACATTTTTCATGCTCTGAGAAAATGTTTTCCAAGTTTGGACACTTTGACACATGGGCATGAGATTTCTTGTTGTCAGAGCCAGTTTTCCCTCCTTAAAGCCACGTGGCCCATTCACAACCCCTTCCATGATGCTTTTATTGCGGTTCTGACTTGCAGGAATGACGCCTTCTTCCTCTCGTGCATATCAAAGCGCTTTTTTACGCTTGTTGAGGCTCTTCTGCCAAAGCATTTCTTCTCGCTACAGACCTGCCCCTTCTCTAGCACTTTGTTGGAATATTGTGCTCCATGGCTTTTCCTTTTCCCACTTCCCAGCTCCATCCTCATTTGCAAATAGCCGCCTCTTCATATTCCCGATTCCCAAATCTCCCCAGAGCACCGTAGGTCCCCTCTGTTTACCACACTTACCTGTGCACTGACAAAAACCTCGTCACATTTACTTCCATCCCCTCTCTTGATCGGATTGCAGGATACCTGAGTGACCCGCAGGAAGGGTCAATAATACCCCTGTGGCATTTGAGTAAAAACTATGTATTTTCTCAAATTGTCGTAACCGAGTAACGCAGGCTGAGGTTTCAAAATGGCTTTTCATTCCAAATGAGGATGAAACTCAGTGTCAGAGTGTTCCTTAAAATAAGCCATTTTGAGATACTCCCTTTTATTTGTTATGCCTTTGGTATATTTTTTTTGTCCCATAATGTAAAAAAAGCAGAAAAGTCCAAACCAAAAGTGAACTATTATGAGTTAATAAAACAGAATGCTCAGATAGTTTCTCCATTTTTTGACAAAATAGATACTTTTCCAACAAAATGCCCAGATTTCTTCTAACCAGAATTTTCTCATAAAACTAGTCAGCTGGAAATTTTTCATCTAGCTCTCATCAAAATCTAGGGCAACTGTATGTCTGTTATGATGTTCCAAATCTCAGCAGATAGTTGTTGTTTCTGCTGAGTGGGAGCCTCTAATACTTCATTTGGGTTGGATCAGCTGCTGTAGCAGCACTGTACTCATAAAGGTCTAAGAAAATAAGATCAAAAAGTCCCTGTTTTGTTGCTGTATTTTTAGAGGATTTTTTTTTTTTCCTTTGGGGCTTTCCTGACCCCAATTAAAGACGTCCTTTGATTGGCCCTTAGTCAGCATGCAGGCAGCATCATATTAGTGGTGGGAGCACCGAGCCTGAGGAATGGTCTGCAGCTCCAGCTAAGAACACACGCAAGGCTCTCAAACCAAAGCAGTTGGCACGGTCAGCTCGGTATGATGCAGCTGCTTACAGCTCATGCGCAAGCATTCAAATAAATCGCGCGTACTGGAATATACGTGCCTGCGAGGAAGTTGTGATTGCCAATTTCTAGACCCACAGAAAAGTAGCAGAATGATTATTTATTTTTCGCTTTTACCTCTGCACCTGCAGTCAGTGCTGTAGAAATGCCTCAGATAACATGAAATCTTCTGCTCTGGTGATTGCAGTGGATGCACAACTTTAATCCTCAGCAAGGGCAAAAATAGCAAGCAACATGGACATCTGCCAGACCTTTTTTTCACGGCAGAAATAATCAAGCAGTGTAGCATTAAGTGACTTAACACTCAGATGACTAGTCTTGTGGGGGTAAGTTCCATGTCGTTCAAGAACCCATCCCAAAAGCACAATCATGACTGTAGAAGGGTGAGAGAAAGGGGGAAACACCTTTTTTTAATTGAGTGTTTCACCAATCTGCTTATTTGCAGTTGCTATTGCCCTGTTAAGAGTTATTTCCAGTGATAGTAGATCCTTCCCATCTCTTCCCTTGCTCTCCTGGCCCCAAAATACTTTGGGTAGAACTGTCTGGACACCAGTACCTGGCTACTCTGCATAAAAATGGCAAATCCCTCGGTGCATGCTAGTGCTGCCACATTAAAAATTAGATCAGCACTAGACCATCAAAAAGAGCTTAACTCTACAAATCTGGCATTTCCTCCACTAACAAGCACTTCATTGTTCAGCCTCTAAGCTTCAAAGTTTTATCCAAAGCCAGATGTTTAATTGTCACCGTTTATGTTTGGTTGTCGGTTTGGCGGTGGGGTTTTGGGTCGAGGCGCACTGGCTGAGTTGTTGGAACATCCTCTGCGCTGCTCTGCAACCCTCCTGTGCCCTCTGTGCCCCTGCTTAACACAGCTAACTCCAACAGCGGGTATGCCAGGCCTCGGTGCTCTCGTGTGCGCGATAAAGTCCACGAAAAAAGAGGCTTTGCTGAGCTCTGAATTCAGACTCGGTGTCCTGCAAACAGGCCGAGCCAGCCAAGGGACTTACAGGTTCTAAAAACAGTAGTTTTTTAGAGAGCAGTTTACTAATTCTGCATAGTTTGGCTGACTCTGCCATTCGCACACATTTAAATTTCCTGGTACATCTAGAAAAAAAAAGTGACTTCCAGCTGATCCTTCTGCCTTGCCCTAGGTACCCTAGAGAAATGTCAGCTCCAGTTTAGATCAAAACTGCACCACAGCAGGTTTAATTTCCTGACCTAGATAAGTCTTTACATATTACAGTAACGGGTGAGGTAGCCCAAGTCACGGTGAAATCCTGAATTAGGAGAGAAGAAATTCCAAAAGCGTACTACAGCCAAACGCTGCAAAGAAGGATGTTAACGGAAGATGCGCTATGGAGATCGTGCTGTTGTCTCCAGCTGTAATGGAAAATGGCGTTGTAACCTGTTTGTAGGTTCCTTCTGCTTGAAGGTGCTTTGGCATTTCTGATCCGGCGTGTAACAAGGGATCTCGAAAACATAGACAACACACCCGAATAATTCCTGCTATTAATGCAGTTTAAAATCCTGCTTCCTTTCCCCACGCTAAATTTCATCCTTTGCAACACAAAGGCAGATTGTTACATTTCAAGTCAGTGGTGGTTTATACCGATGAAATAAGCCACTTTCAGGATTAGAGACGGCTGCGGCCAGCACCCCACTTACCAAAGATGCTCTTTCCATGACTACGCAAAAGCAGCGACCTCGGGTGTCTCAGTAGCAGCGGGCTGCGGACGTTCTCTGTCACGCACCAAGGAAGACTGAGTGTGGGCAAGAGCACTGCGCACGTTTCCAAAGCTGGTGGGAAAGGTGAGCTCCGTGGTGTTCCCAGAAAGCTGGAAGGGCTCGGCTGAGGCGAGGCAGGCTGCGGGGCAGGGGGACGGTCGTGGGAGACCCCGGCCAGGCACAGCCTCACCCTGTTGGTAATGAGGACGGGTGTCCCCACTGACGCCACCGGGGTGCTGGGGGCAATGCCTCTGGTAAGCCGCTTGCAAGGTTCGGGTGGTCAGGGCGTGCGTGGACGCGGGAGCCCACAGCCTGCGAGGAGGTGCCGCAGGGAGGTGGGGATGTCCTGGGACTGGTCCGGGGAAGCTGAGGGAGAGCCAATGCCAACTGCTTAAGCAGCAACAGGAGGCCCCTCACCACTGGCATCAACCTCGTTTCTGAATTATCGGACCGATGCTGGGGCTCAGCTCCATCCAGCAGCACCAGGTTTATGGTCCATAGAGCTCGGCCCCAGCCTCCTTTAGCACATGCTTGTCTTCAAGGACACCAGTAGTCCCTTTGACTTTAACTTAACACTAGGCACATCCTTAAGTAGCTTACGGAGCAGGGACTGTGTTAGGCTGTGTGCCAAAATCGACAGAATGAAGAGAAAACCCCTCTTAGGTCTTGGATTAGGCTTTGGTTGCCTCACCAGCCCTTTCCAGCAGTATTTTTGCGTGCTGTTGGGCAGTTTCTGCTCCTTGTCCTGCTGGTCAGTAGGATCTAGGTCATGTAGCCTTCTCCAGACTCCTGAGGCTACATGGAGTCAAAAAAGTAAAAAGTGGTCAGGTTGGGGGGATTCTTTATTCTTGTTTTGGAAAACATTGCTTTCCATGTGTTTTTATATCTGTGTAAAAGTTCACATGCACAGAATATTGCAGATTAATGGCAAACTGAATTAAAACTTACTTAAAGAAAATGGACAATTTTGCATGAGGGGACATGCTTGGATGCGGTCTTGTTTTTATCTTGAGTGTATGTTAGAAGGCAGAGCAATAGATGGAATTAAGGCTTTTTCTATAGCAATAGCAGACTGGTCAGCTGCTGATCTCAGTCTTGAGACAAAATAACTATTTTTATATAAAACACATAGATGGCAACTATCAGTCATTAGTTAGATGCAAGTAACTTCTTTTCTCCTGGTGTTCCAACATACGATCAACGGAGGTAAGTCTAATAGGAAACTGTTGAAATAATTGCCATGTGTCTTGTTTCCTTGCTGGTTTGGATCTTCACCCTGTTTAACTTGTTCTTTTGAGAGTAGAAAGTCTTCAGGGAAGAATTAAAAAAAACTCAAAGTATGAAACACTCTTTCCCAGCTGTTGGGACTTTCAT
>NW_010538558.1:38621-53328 GCF_000687285.1 Phaethon lepturus
TAATCTTGAGAAAATTGTTTCTGGATCATCCTGGATAACAGTCCTGATGGATCCCCCTGCTTGGAGCCTATCCCTGTTTTTTTAAGCTGATACTTTAAAAAAGTGTCCTCTGCCCTCTCTGGTTGCTTGTGGCAGCACAGTGAGTGCCATGGCTTAATCGTGATCGATTAGAAAAGAACTTGATTTTGTTCACACTCATTTTCAGGGACTGTGTTCGAGATACAAGGGGCCCAATATTCAAAGATGCAGTTCTCCGTGAGTTGAGATCTGAGTGAGTAGATCTTGAAAAGAACCACATTTCAGTCTCCTGAGGAGAATACAGAAAGGTGCAACTAAGCGGCTGGGTCCCAGAGAGGCCACGCTTGATTTTCCCATATGTTTATACATCTCACGCACAGAGGCAGGACCCAAACAAAACACACCCCTCAAATCCCACAGTCCCCACCCAACAAAATCCCCTTTGGATGACAGTGAAGCAGTGGGAAGAGCGAGCTCCATGCTGCTCCCCCGTGACCTTGACAGACCACTTTATCTCCAAGGCTGGGTGTAACGGGATGGTTTTGCCTCTTTGCGGTAGGTGGTAGCCGTAGCCGATCGTCGGCCCTACAGGACAGAGAAGCTGCAGTCCCACCAGGGTGACCTCCTCCAGGTGCTGCACAGCGAAGACGAGGTGCGGGGCTCGGGCCGCCTGCAGAGCGGGCAGAGGGGACCCTGCCCCACCAAGGGCACTGCCCAGCACGGTAAGTCCGCAGAAACGGCTTTATTCTTCTGTGGCTTCAGAAGATTTTTAGATACTGCAGTCTTCCAGTTGACAGTGAAGCAGGCGCTTCGTAAGGTACCTGAAGGATACTTCCATGATTAAAATGTCCAGTGGAATTAATGAGATAACGACCGTGGTATTGCAGAGCTCTCGCTTGATTCAGTCATAAACTTTCCCTTTCCAAAGGCTGACACTGTTGTAGAGATGATAGATTGCATATTACTGAGTTTGCCTGAGTCATCTTATTATATAAGATCCCTGTTCAGTTGCTTAGAACCTGCCAGAACATAATTATTTGGGATGAAATTTTAGATTCTGGATGTCAGCCACAGACATGATTTCGTTTTTTCAACCAAAACTTGTTCAGCATATTTGTGAGAACCCGTGAAGGAAAAATAGAGTTTGCCAATGCAAAACCAAGGAAATGAGTAAACATAAATAGACTGGTCATTCAGCTCCTTCAGTGCTGGTATGTTATGTTTGGAAGGCCGAAGCTGGAGCAGGGCCATGCAGTTTGGCAAGGGGTGGCCTTTTAATCAAAAACGCATCTCTTGCTCCCCCTCGCAAAACCACCCAGACGCAGTCAAGTCATAAGCCTTTGAAAAAATCCCACATGGCACCTTTTTGGTAGAAATATCGGACATTCAGCTGTTCAAAGGCGCTAAATCTGTAAAGCAGATAGATGCTACCATGAAGGTGCATGTTCTTCACAGCACCGGTCAGCAACTCCACTGTTTATAAGCCATTCCATCTGAACACAGACCAGACAAGAGCGGGGCCTGGGAAACGGGGAAGGAACAAACTGAGCTTAGGACCCTAGGGAAAAAGATCTCAAACTGGGACCAAAGCCAAGAAATGGCTGAACAAAGAGCTGGGGCTTCGGGGCTGGAGCGGGGAGAGGAGGAGGAGTTGCTGGGAGCGGCTGCGGGGTAGCGGGTGGCAAAGAGCCAGCGAGGGAGAAAGGAGGCACTGCTGGTCCCTCCTGGTGTTGGGGGCAACAAGGGGTGAAGGATGACAGACAGATAGGTTGAACAGGAAAAGATGTAGGAATTCGAAAAGAAGAGCAGAAAAGGGGGAAATGGTTCTTGTAGGGGGAGAAAGGGAAGCTATTGGGCAAAGAAACTGGGATGCTGAATGGGAAAGAGGGAGGAGCCAAGTTTAAATTAGAACAAAAAATAAAACAGAAAGGACTGACTGAGGAGTGGAAGGAGGGAGCGAGGAGGACGGGACAGGACAAACTCACCAGGAGCATCTGGACGAGCGAACAGCTGCAGGGCTGCCTAAGCTTGTGCAGCGTGGTGAGGATGTTGGATCCCGGTTTCCCCCAGCACGGAAGGTGCTCAGGTGCCGCGGCGGGGCATCTCCTGCAATAGCTCCCTAAGGTCTGTCCATCACTGCCACCGGACTCCTCAGTGACGCTCATCATCTCACGAAGCCGGTCTGTCCCTCTTTTCTGGGAGCCTGCTTCACACCTCCGGCCACAACACCCGGGAGCGCTCGGTTCCTGCTGCACTAAAACCTGTGCTTTGACTATGAACGGTGCTGCATCCTCCTCAAGCCTCTGGAAAACTGGATCCCAGCAACTTCTCATCTTAAACTCGGTCCCTGTTTCCCTGGTGTAACTCCGTGTCTTCCAGGAGATGATGAAGCTGTCTTTTTAAAACATCTGTGCAGATGATGACCGCAGTGGTCGGCAATACAGAAAAGCTGGTGAAATGTTAGTAGTTCTGTTCTCAGAAACACTGAGTGGGGGAAAGTAACTACAGGAGTGTGCACTGAGAAATAAAAGTGAAGGATGAACAACTGCTTTCTGAGGGAACACTGTCTATATATGCAGGAAGTCTGTGGAAATATGGTTTCTGGTCACAAATTAGAGACTGAATCTCAATGTCTAGATCCTTGGGGGGCGTGAAATAACTTTAGTATAATTCTGGTATTTCCTAACTTTTGAGTGTGTGACTTTACTGATTTAGCGTTTTAAGGTGAGGAAAGTAGAAAAGTTTGTAAATATTTGTATGAAATAAAAATAGCTCTTTGCTACAATATGCTGGTTTCAGTACGCCCTGTACTAATAATACCTACACAGAGAACTGGGTGCCATGAGAGAGTCCAGGAAGGTTTCTCCAGCTGTTTCTCAACAGCTGGAGAGCCAGCATAATGTGATATGAAGTGAGGTATATGTATGGATATGTATCTTCTGTTTTCATTAATCTCTGTACAAATGTGACCTCCACATAATTGTCACCCTTCAAAAACATCCTTCAACTTTCTTACTGGAAATAGTTGTGTCTGTAGAGTTTTCCATGCTTGCTCCATAGAAAAGTACTGCTGAATATTAAAGACACTTCAGACTTGGTAAAGCAGAACTTGAAATCTGGGTCATAGAGTGAACAGTTCAACTTCCAGAGGAAATTAAAAATATGTAAACAAGAGAATAGATGAGAGCATCAGCACACTTATTGCTAGCATCAGAAACCCTACACAAATACCAAAGGACGAGGACAGTGCGTTCCAGCGTGCAGGAAGGCAAGTAAGTGTAGTGGAAGGCCAGAACAAGAAACCCCTTGTCTGAAACTGAAAGCTGTGCTTTGCTTCACAGGATGGATAGATTTAAAAAAAAAATTGCACTTATTCTCCAGGAAAGAAGTACTCAGTTTTGTATGAAGTTCTTGTGCAAGTACTCGTCTTGGAAACACAGGGCAAGTCAGAATAACAGATGTGGGGCAACCTTTGTCCCAGGCCTGGACATCTATAGCACCTTCTGGAAGTGGAATTCACACCGTACCCAGCCACCACTGTCCTGAAGAGCGCTTATGAACCTGAAGACATGAGGACTTACTTTTGCTTACATACTTTGCTAAAACTTTGCCAGAACATTTTCTATATCTAATAATAAGAGGGACAGGCTGAAGGGAAGAATCAGACAACATAAGATCAAACACAAAAAAAAAAAAAAGTGGACATTAGCAGAAGCACTGATGCCTGGAGCCACTTGCCGAATATTGTTAGTACCTAATATGCAAGATGAGGGGAGGTAATTGAATTAAACTTTGACGTGAGGGATACAGTTAGGTACCTAATGCAATTACAGGGGGGAAGGACGGGGGGGAAGAGAGACGCAGGTTCAGATATTTGTCATGGTCAAATATTGCCCCCAGAAGGAGAAGACAGTTCTGATTGCTAACTCATGCTGGAGACAGCACTATAAGCAGAACCTTGGCTATTTCTCATGTTTGCTGTCATTATTTCTATTCCATTGGTCACAGCAATTGTGAATCATATTCTGTCCTCTGTCTCGGTGAATCTTGGTGTTTCTGTAGATCCTTGCTCTTCACTTACCTGAATATCTTTTTAAAAAACAGCAGACTACCAAAAATGGCCAGGAACAGAAAGAAAGAAGAAAAAAAAAAAAAGAGAGATCTCTCCACGTTCCCACAGCCAAATGAGAGGATTTGGCTCCATGAAAAAAATCTGGCATCCCTCACTCGTTTATTTCCTCAGCACAACTAACAGGAATGTCAGTGAGCATTTATCCATGGATAAGTTATGGGCTGAGCGCTCACTTGTAACTGAAAGGTAACCTCCAGGTTTGAGGACAGCAGTGCCACTGGGACAGACAGAAAGGTTGAAATCCCTCCCTGTGTTGGGGTGGATGTAGCACACATCTCTGCCCAGGTAAGAATAACTCCCCAGGGCGATCCAGAAAGGAGAATGCTCTCCTAGGCAGGACAAAGCTGGCAGCGGGGGCTCCAAGAGGCAAAAAAACTGCGTTAGCCAACCTCTGCTGAGGAGCAGCAGATGCGACCGCCCTTGGTATATACATACACACGAGTGTTCACGGAGGGGAGGGCTCCCACTTAGCTTGGTCTGCTAAGGACAGTTCATCGTCTCATTTGAAAAGTCTAGGAGCAAGCAGTTGGGTGACTCTCCAGAATGACTTATTTTGACATCACAGTAGATGATCATAAGAGAGAAGCTTCTGCACTTTTGGCTATGATCAAATCTAGTAGGACTATAACCTGAACCTGGGCTCTGTTCATATCTGGATTTAGCTGCATGGAAGGAAGCTTTTAATTCAAGCTGTGCCAATGGGATGATTACCAATAATGCCATGTTTCTTGTGCTTCTCAGTGGGAAATACTGAACGAGAGTCATCCAAGACCTGTAATCACCTGTTGGATGGAAAATCTTTGGTAAGTAAATACAGAAAGACCAACTACCATTGTCTGATGCATCTTAAAACCTAGTACCTGTCAGCATGTCCCACATTAACAGCATGTCAGTCTGTCACAGTACATGCAGGTTTCAGTCTTCGTTAAGGCTTTGAGACATGATTTATGCCAGAGGATCCTTATTGGGAGCAGAGACTGGCATGGAACGGCTGCCAGGAAGGGTTGTGGGATGGGAACAGGCTCCTGTTCTGGATGCTCAGCTACCTGCAAGAGCTGGGAGGAATTAGCCTCGTGTTTCTCAGGGAATTTCACAAATTGGGAAAAAAAAAATTTCTAAAGTGGAACGAGCATCAAGTAATTCATATTGTCCAGAATGCCAACCTGACATGATAATCAGAGCAATCAAAAATGTCAATAAAGCGTTGATGGGAAAATCATCATACAAAACCCAGAAGTTTGTTCTGTAGTGGACAGACAAAATGTTCTGGTTAAAAATGACTCAGCTTTACTAAAACATTTTCCCTCCCTTCTTTTTCTTACCAAAAACAATTTCCAAGTCCCTGCATTTTTTAAAAACTAGATTTTCAAACAGAAAATAGTCCTTTGAAAAGTTTCTGACCAACACCAAACCATGCTATAGAAATTTTACGGCTTCAAATGCTCTTTTGGATGGCTGCAATATACTCGCTAGCTGGTAGCAAGAAAAATGACTGTCCAGTATTGAAGGATGGTCAAAATTAACAATATTCAGTTATAACGAAACTAATTGCACCTACCAATAATTAGCCCAGTTAAATTTCAAAGGATGCTTGCAAAAGTGATTTTAAACATCATGAAGTCTTGGGATACTTGCACTAGTATTTGGGATACTAAACGTATCCAGTCTCAGATTAATCCCAGGGGAAATCATAGAATCACAGAATAGTTTGGGTTGGAAGGGACCTTTAAAGATCATCTAGTCCAACCTCCCTGCAATGAGCAGGGACATCTTCAACTAGACCAGGTTGCTCAGAGCCCCGTCCAACCTCATCTTGAATGTTTCCAGGGATGGGGCATCTACCACCTCTCTGGGCAACCTGTGCCGGT
Source organism: Phaethon lepturus (assembly GCF_000687285.1). Taxonomy (NCBI): domain Eukaryota; kingdom Metazoa; phylum Chordata; class Aves; order Phaethontiformes; family Phaethontidae; genus Phaethon; species Phaethon lepturus. Next base: position 44,640 of record NW_010538558.1, read on the forward strand.
GTTTCACCACCCTCTTTGTCAAAAATTTCCTCCTTATGCCTAGTCTAAATCTCCCCTCTTTTAGTTTAAAACCATTACCCCTTGTCCTATCACTGTAAGCCCTGCTAAAAAGTCTGTCCCCATCTTTCTTATAGCCCCCTTTAAGTACTGGAAGGCTGCAAGAAGGTCTGCCCAGAGCCTTCTCTTCTCCAGGCTGAACAAGCCCAACTCTCTCAGCCTGTCCTCAAAGGAGAGGTGCTCCATCCCCCTTACATTTTTGTGGCCCTCCTCTGGACCCGTTCCAACATGTCCATGTCTTTCCTGTGCTGAGGGCTACAGGACTTCAGTCTAGTGCTGAAATAGCCCTTGACGGCTTAAGACCAGTTGTAGTAGTGACAATAATATGAAGAAATTTTTCAGTATTGCCAGTAAAATCAGTAAGTCTGTTTATTGCTTGAAATTATGAGAGCACATCATAATTTTTGACATTTTTTTTTTATTTCTGGGCAACTCACCCTTTAGCTTACCATCTTGGAGGGTATGCCAGTCTCAGTGACCTGTTTACGGGAAAATGTGACTCAGTTCTGGCGGGCAATTTATCATCAAATAAAACAAGGAGGAAGTTGATGATTAAGCACTTGTGGGGCTGTGGCAGAACTGGGGCATGAACCAGGGACCCTTACACCACAGAGCAGCAACCACCAAAATAGGGAAACATTTCTTGAATGCTCAAGAAACAGCGATGGCTGGGACAGCTGCTTCCCAGCTAGCAGTAGAGGTGGCCTGTGAAGAGCTGCAAGAGGCAGGCTGTTCAATCTGCACAAAGCGTCGGGAAGCTAGACAGAAAAACTAGGGAATAAAAAGTTCTGCAAGCCTCCCTCCTTCGATGGGAGGTGTAATTCTTGCTCATATGAGCCCTGTGCTGAGCTCAGTGAGACCGTTCATGTGAGCAATCGGTATTTGTGTGGGTAAGAGTTGGGCAGTCAAGTCCTTAGCCAGCCTGGTTTCTCTTGTTGAGAGATTTACAGTATTTATACCTTTTCCTAAAACAGCCTCTTTCCACAGACAAACCTGGGGACCCTACTCATCAGTGGCATTTCCTAATGACGTGCTTTTTCCTCCTGCAGTTCCCACCGTCGCCAGTTGCCCATATCGCAGCGAAAGCGGTGACTGTCACAGACTCGCCCGCAGGCGATGGCACTCCTTCAGACGAGTAAGTCCCTTCCCAGCCCTCCACCCAAGCCTGGGGGGCTGTGCATGGGGGCTGCTGGGCATGGAAGGGGATGGGGCCTCCACCTCAGGTCACCCTCTCACCAGAAACACAAAGAAGTGCTCAGCTGCAGATCTCCTCAGAATCGGAACCGTAAAACCTCAGTGATTTACAGTAAAGCCACGCTGCTTGCTTCCCAAAGGCAGGCAGAGATCGGCTAAAGAACGTGCTGATTCTATTGTCAGCCATGGCTGTTTACACAGCCACCTCAGTGCCAGTTACAGCGCTCTTTTATCACTAGAAGGAAAAGCATCTAAATTCAAAACTTAAGTATCTTCCCCCTAAGAAGTCTATAATATTTGCCCTAAGGCAGTTTAGAAAATGTAATCAAATATTTTTTAAAAAAAACTTTGTGGTCTTTAAGCATAAATAAGGAACAACTTGACCACGATACAAATGCACTCATCAGTAGACAGTTAACCCAGACATGGATCTGGGTGATACTGGAGATGTTGCCATTGCCACCTAAGGGACCCTAACGTGGCCACCCAAGGGACAGTAACAAGCCGTCACAGTGTCTTCACACTCTGTACGGGGACACATAAACCCCCCTCAGCTGGTGTAAGTCAGCTCAGACCCTTCGACCAGGTGGACCTCACTCCACCTGGGCGCTGCCGCGTGGTCCCCACGGCTTTGGTTGAAGGGCTCGTCTCTGTTCTCGGGCCACCTACCAGCTGTTTCTCTGGGGGCAAATGCTGCAGACAATGCGTCTAGTAGCAGTCCCATTTGTAGCCCATCCCCTCGTGTGAGTGTTCACCTTGATAGCGAGTGACCGAGGGGCTCCAAGGGGAGCAGGGGCGGCTGCAGCATCCAAGCCCACTGCCCCGCACTGCCCCTGCTCACCCCGGACTCGCCAGTCCCAGCGACGGGCCAGCTGCCAACATCCCTTGGCAAACGGGCAGCCCTTGGTTTTCAGTGGCCCGTCATCATAAGCAGGGAAGAAAAGCCACAGAGATTAACGCTTTATGCATCTGTGTTTTATCTTCTAGCCACAGGCAGCGCTGGAGGAAGACAGCAGAGTACGACCTGACCCTGCCACCTGGAGCAGAAGCTTCCCTACCGCTGACGGGAAGCAACCTGTGCGGGACGCCCAGCCTCCTGAGGAAGATATGGATGAAGCACAAGAAGAAGTCAGAGTACCTGGGGGCAACGAACAGTGCCTTTGAGGCAGACTGATATGGCTCAGCATCACCTGGAAAGACAGAAGGTCCTTTAGCCAGGACAAGGCACTCTAGGATCAATGAGGGAACAGACACAGCACAGCTCATCCAGGAAGACAATATCCTTTTTATTACTTGATGCCATTGCCTCAGAATGGTGGGAGAAAGGCTAACTAAGGTAAATGGTGAACGTGATGTAACTCACTGGCCTTTCTTTGTTGCGATAGACTAAAATCTCAAGTATCCCACTAGAGTTGCGTCTTGACTCAGTGATGCTGAAACTACTGCTGGCCCATTCAACATTTTACATCTCCTGTCTGCATTAGCTCGGACTCACAACGAGAAGAGCCTGCCAAGAGGTTTGTGTATTCCTGCAAGGCAACAGATCAATGAGAGTGCCGTTAAATCCCAGGGGTCTGCTGGTTATGTACTGCTGCTTGTCCTCTTCCCCCTCTCATATCATGAGATAAAAAACACATACAATATGCTTGGTAGAACAACATATGCTAAACATCTTTTTTACTTCAGTTTTGATGTTTCAAGACAGAAGTAAAAGATGCAAAAATTTTAAAAGAACGGGTGAGCCAGAACTGAGCAAGTTTGCAAACACACATTTACCAAACTTTGCTATGTGACAAGTGATTGGTGTTTCAAAGTGTCCTGCCAGATCAAACTATGAGCAACTGGGTAACCTCAAGAGATACTTTCTTCCATGGAACCTGCTTACATGTTAGTTGATCGTCAGCAATTTGCTCTCTGCCTATGTGGTATAGGATAGTTCACGAAGTGCACAAAATACTAGGAGTAAAGAAGATAGGTAAATGGTGCAGCTAGGCATCTAAACATGAGATATTTGCATAGAGGAGGCCTGTGCTTATGAAGAGATGGATTTAATGTAATTTTCTCAAAAATTTTCTCAAATTTTTATGCAATTTAGAAATTGCTGATCATGGTCCCTTGTTTTTTTCTCTCAAAGAAAAAAAGGTTCACAAAAAAGATTTCACCAGTATTACAGACAATATTAGTCCTGAACAATACTTGCCTCATATGAATGCTCCCTTGGTTGTTATAAAAGACTTCAGTTTCCCTAAATACAGAACTTTAAATATCAAATTGGAGGAAGTGTGTCTCCTGTGGCTCATAGTAATGACGATCTCCTCTAATCTAACTGCCAGTGCGCCAAAGCATAAATGAAAAAAAAAGGTTGCACTTGATGACAGAAGCAGAGGAAAGAAGCTCCCATCTGAAACTTGCTTGCCTGCAGCCAGCATAGTAAAACATACTGAGATGCCACGGCACAGTGCCACGGTACCAGGGTGAGGAGGCTCCACAGCCGTGAACCTGCCAAAGGGCTGAACCATACGTCCGCAGCGTTACCAGCGGTTAAAACTCCTTCCCCTCCTACCACAGCCACCAAGGCAGCTTCTGCACTTGGGATACCTGCTGACTTCATGCACTGCTTGCATTAAGCTCACCTTCAACCTGGACTTAGAAAAAAGCATATTCTGAATTTCTTTTACAGCACAGGACTGAGGGAGCAGCAATTTCTCTTACACCACTGCCCTGAGCTGCGGGCTCAGGCAGTTATCTCTGATCACGGACCGTCAGCTGAGAGGTACCAGGGTACCTCCTGGGAGGTACCAGGTACCTCCTGGCTAAAGCAGCCAGCTCTGCTGGCTTTGGGTTCACAGGTTTGCAGCTCGACAGCCAAAATCTGCGGGATGGGAAAGCAACTGGAGCAGCCCAGTAGCTGGCTTGCTTTAGAGAGCCAATGTCCCCCGTGGCTCCAAGGATGGTGTCAGGGGATGCCTACGTGGGGCTGAGCCTGCTGAAGAAGGCAGTGAGATGGAGATGGACATACTTATTTAAAAAGGTACTATTGCTTTTCATATGGACAGAGCCAACCCAGTCCAGAGTCTGCCAAGGAGGAGAGAGGCACTAGACCTCCATAAAATACCTCTGTCAGCCCTCATGTTCAGCTGTCCATCACTGCTTCAGTCACAGGCTTCTCCTTCAGAGGTTCTCATCAACTCACGGAGGACAACCTTGCAGCTAGAAATCACACAGCCTCTCCCCTCCTCCTTATCCAAGGCAAAAGTCCTTCTCTGTCCCAGCAGCCTGACAGAGGGATGATTTGCTATCCTGCTTTTGTCTCTTCCTCCTGGGAAAGAAGGAGCACACAGCTCCTCATTAACCAGGAGCTGAAAGGCCCCAGCTACCGGCAAGGCAAGGAGAAGAGGCGATGATGGCCCGGCATTGACCACGCGTAGCCAGCCATGGGGTGTGAGAGCAATGCCGACGCCCGCGGAAAGCTGCATGCCTGAACAGCACCAGAGCAGTTTTCTCATGGGGGTCCACCCGGCCTGACACACTGCCCGTGCGTAATAGTCCAGACACCATAACCCTGCCAACATCAGGTCCTCCATCACTGAACCAAGCTGGAGCCATGGCCAAGTTTTTCCTTCAACGTCTTCTACAAGTATCACCAACCACGCTACACCCCCTCCTCTCCACCCCATAGAAATCCTGCCAGGAACCTTGGCCTCGTGCGCACATCCTATTTTTACACGTACAGGTACACCTAGTTAATTCAGTGGGACTACTTTCTGGCACAGCAATGCATACATTCAAGGAGTAAGCAGAATAGTAATCACCAGTTCCCTTTTTTGGTCTCATTCCCTAAGCAGAGAAAAAATAAAAAAGATGGACAAACACTGAAGAAAGTCCATTTGCTGCATTTGGGGTAGTGAAGACAATGAGCATTTCTGGTACCTGCCCTTGTAGTGAACTTGACCCCACAGAGCACCCAATACACAGTCCAGGGCAGCAAGAATTTTGTCTGTCAGGAGAACTGTATCTTAGTATTTTAATTTTTTAATTAATAGCTTTAAGCAGTATGAGGATGGAGGACAAAAAGAGATGATTAATGTTTCTACGTAATAATTGCTGTATTTTGAAATGTGTATTTATGTTTTTCTTATTTATTTAATTTATAATTTGGATCTAAGACAGGAGGAGAGATTTACAAGAAGCATATTTAATTTCTCTGTATTCCAGGAATTTCTGTGGAGATTTCTCATATTGTAGTAGATACCTATTTTATTGACACAAATAAAATATGTCCTATCCATTAAAAAAAAAATAAAGAAACAAGTAGCATGTGGTAACATACGGGTCTTAGTGACTTAGAAGTTTTTGGGAAGCATTTAGTGGAAAGTAAAAGCAGCGTCTATGATACTGAAGAACACGAACACCTGATGACGAAGAACCCAAATTTTGGTCCCCACAGGGAGAATCTGGAAGTGTATGTTTGTGAATGGCTCCAATATTTTATGGGTGGTAGAATCATCATTTGTTATCAGATACTCAGAGAAAAGCCCTGGGACTGCCGAGAGGAGGCAGACATTAGTTACACATTTACACGTGACCTCAAGCGCATTGCAGACGCAATGGGATGTAAGCCGCGTCACCTCCCTCCCACCAAAAAAAGAGCACCAGGAAGAGACTCCTCAAGGGTTGAGAAGGGTTTGGTAGAGAATAAAACCAAGTGCTCCCCATCTTCAGTCCTACCAGTTGACCACAAAGTCACTTAACTTACCTCTTTGGAGACCCTGTGATGAGCCATGGCCCAACACGAGGTGGCACAGGTTCGCAGGAGCCCAGGCTAGGGAAGCTGTCTCAGGAGTGCAAGGGAAAAGACTTTAAGATACAAGGAAAGACAACATGTGGTGTTGGTGTTCTTCACCAACCCGAGCGTCGGAAAGCCCATCCGGGAGAGGATGACTGGTCCCCTGCCGGCTGCGCTGCCCATTCCCCGCACAGCTCTGGTGAAAAGGTGCCACATTTCTGGTCCTTCCATTACCAACAGTGTCTACATTTAAAATGAGCAATCAGGGAGTGTCCTCTCGACGAGTGCCCGCACCTCAGGACTTGGCACAGATTTTTTGCCAGGACGTGGGCTAACAGCCTGGCCGCTGCAAAAACCCAACCCTTAGTCATTTGTTAAAAATATCAGCAAGAATATGGATGAGGATGTGGATATGCAATACATTTTCCAGATGAAAACGTACAGAAAGCAATGTTGGGTTGAATCCAGCACACTGTCAGAAAAATGTGAAATGGTGATTAAAAAAAATGGCTGAACAGAAAAGTTGTTAACTGTGCAGCTGAAAGCATCGCCTCTGGCACTGCCTGACCCATGCATACAGCCATACTTCATAACATCTCTGAGAAAATGCATTTTTCAGACGTGTTTTGTGTCATTTTACAATTCTGGGTTCCCCAGAACTACAGATTAACAGGAGCACTGACCTGACTGAAATAAACTGCATGATGACAGTCCATCACACTTACAGTAATTTGCATTTCATTGCCAAAAAAAGGTTTCTAATTTCTTCTCACCATTTCAAAAACATCTTTGTGATAGAGCTACTCATTAAAATCTCCATCATTCCTTTGCATACCACTTTATTTAAATAAACTGTAGTTAATTTAAAACTAGGCTATTATATAAAATAATTCCTACTGATGCATGAAAAAAAAAAAATCTCAGCTATGCTTTGCTCTCCTTTCTTCCCCTTTTGCACTCACTTTACAGAACCTGTAGCAAGTAGGTTTGCCAGAAGAGCTGATCACGGACACATCACTGTTTGGGCAAATACCACACACTTCTTACAGAAAACATTTTTAACTCAACTCAAACATTGGCATCTGCAGAATAATTTCACATCTGAGAGTTACCCAGCCGGAAAAGTTGCAATATCAGGACTTGCACACACAAACAAAACTGAAACAAGTCAGATTTCTCAGATTAAACCCCTGCTCAAAAAGTCATATGCAAACTCTACAAACAATGCAGATGTCAAATAGCCATAAACATTTTATGAGAGATTTTTAAAATCTCGGCATAGATTATTCACGGGTGAGCAGCTCCACCCTACATGGTATTGAAAACCCTTTTTTTTTTAAAAGTGGCAGAACTATTGTTTAAATGAATGGGTACACAGATAACTAAAATAAAAACTCAAGTGTTTAGAAGGAAAAAAAGAGAGTTGAATGTTTCATTAAGTTAGATGAAGGGTCAGAAAAACCAAGCAGCTGACCTCAAAGTGGGACAACTCAGGATGAAATGGAAGCACGTGTAATGACGTCCCTCTTCTCAGCCACCAGGTTGGATTCACTACAAAACAAGGCATCATTTTTGACAGCATTACGAGTACACCCTGTGGAGCAGCCAGAGGCCCCACAGCTGACCCCAAGGCAGGAGACCAGCGCCGACGCTCGCCAGCAGCCCCCGGTCCCAGCCAGGTGTTTCACCCCATCAGACCCCCCACCCTGCGGATTCACCTGCCTAACAGTCTGCTCCGCTCTATTTTAGACTGATATTTTCCTACCGCACCGTTCACGTTTTGCATAGCAGTGAAAAAGCAAGAGGAAACGCACAATCTATTTGCCTTGACGCTCCCTTTTTTTGGGACGGGGGGGTGGGGGGGCGTGCACTGGACCATAAAGCAGAAGAGACATGCAAAGGTCCTTCCCCACCGCCGCCGAAGGAGGCACTTTTCGGTGGAGCGAGCCCTGGCCACAGCCGCGCCGGGAGCCGACGCTGCGAATCCAGCCGCGCTGCCCAGGCGCTGTCTGCTCCTGCGCCGCGCCAGCGAAGGCGAAGGCAGGGAGCAGGAAGCGACGGTGTCCGCCTCACAACAGTTGTCCCAGTGACAAGGGCCGCTAAACGCACAGCAAAAGCTTCAGCGGCTACTTTCAGACTGCACAGAAAGTCCTGCAAGTGATTTTTTTTTCTAATAAAGACACTGACCTTCCCTGCGAAAACCGCAACTCTACTTCTTTTGTAACTCTAACCCAGAGTCCTCGTAATACTTGATATCTGACATTTGCCTTTGTAAGTTAGGGCACAAATAGATTTTTCAATCGGATTTGAAGGAAGTTGGGTAAAGATTTATCTATAATGAACCCTTAAAAATGGGGCTCATCAGCACTCAGACTCTTGCGATGTTTATTCTTTCAATCATGATTGTAACATCTGAAAAACCAAGCTTGGCTAATCGTTTTTTTAACCGTTTACATTATAAATAGAAATATCAAGCTATTTAGCTGTCTATGACATGCTTAAGGTGGGTTAAACCATGAGTGGAAGAGACACAAATATTCTAGGGAAAGGAAAAAAAAAAAAAGAATAAGAAGAAATAAGGCTCCGGTCCTTTTCCTCCGGAGACAGACCTTCTGACGACCAGCGGCCGGCACGCGGGGCTCCCGCGGCTCA
>NW_010538558.1:53494-54413 GCF_000687285.1 Phaethon lepturus
GTTCCTTTTGCAGTCAGGCACCAGGCTCTCGCCAGACCGCGGGTCCCCGAGTGGAAAGCGGAGATGTGGTGCCCCAGGCGATGCCCTTGCTTCCCTGACCTTTGCCACCTGAAGAAATGAGCCAAACTCCGTCAGTGTGACAGAGGAGCCGCCTCACACCCACAAAATGGCTAAGTCAGGCACCAGGCTCTCGCCAGACCGCGGGTCCCCGAGTGGAAAGCGGAGATGTGGTGCCCCAGGCGATGCCCTTGCTTCCCTGACCTTTGCCACCTGAAGAAATGAGCCAAACTCCGTCAGTGTGACAGAGGAGCCGCCTCACACCCACAAAATGGCTAAGGCACCTGGCCGACGGCTTTCCTGGCCACACCACAGCCAGCCCCACGTCCCTCCTCGTGCCGGGGAGGACACGCACGTGCAGCGCCTGTCGGTGCGAGCATGCAGAGCAGGGTCTGGCCCGCTTTGCGTGGTGGCCGCGGCAGCTGGACACATCAAGGACCTCTCTGTAGACCATCACCTTTGGCTCCCAGGGTTAAAAAGATCTTCTTACTGCACGTGCACGTGGTGACTGCCAGGCTGGAGAGAAGTCATGAAAGTTCAACCAGGGTGATCAGCAGAGATGGAAACCCTCTGAATCCAAAAAGCATGGGTGTCAGCAGCCTCAGCCCCGGCAGGGGGTCAATAAAATCCTTCTCCACCTGGCCCAGCCACCACGGCAGGCACCAGCAGCCCCGTGCAGGAAACGTGGTAAGGAGGAAGACTGCACGTTCAGGCTGGTAACGACCTTTCTGCAAAAGCAAGAGAAATGGCTTATTCACACAATTCTTGCTTTTCCGTGTGACCTTGCCACTGCACAACAGCCCCCAGCAGGCATCCCAATTATCATATAAATTACCAGTTGTATTGGGTTTGCATGGCAAGG
>NW_010538559.1:0-2150 GCF_000687285.1 Phaethon lepturus
GCCACCCTCTGGGCCAGCTGGGCCTCGATCTCGGGGAGGGTCTCGGCTTTCTGGAGGGTCTGCTGGAGCTTGGCCTTGGCGTCCTCCAACCATTCCTGAAGCTGCCGGCCCTTCTCCTCGCTCTGTGGGGACAGGGGCAGCGCCGTGGGGCAGGGGGACACGGCCATGGGGTGGGGGACGTCGCCATGGGTTGGGGGACATCATCCACCAGAGCTCCTTGGTGGAGGAGCACTGTCCCATCAAACCCACCACCACGGGGGCATCACCCCGTGGAGGTCCCGGTGTGGGGACATCACCGTGGGTCAAGGGGACATCATGTGGATCAAGGGGACATCACCCCGTGGAGCTCTCTGGGACAGGGACATCACCGTGGGTCAAGGGGACATCATGTGGGTCAAGGGGACATCACCCCGTGGAGCTCTCTGGGACAGGGACATCACCGTGGGTCATGGGGACATCATGTGGGTCATGGGGACATCACCGTGGGTCAAGGGCACATCACCCCATGGAGCCCCTTGGCATGGGGACACCATGGTGGGACATGGGGACATCACCCCCCAAGAGCTCTTCGGGGCAGGGACGTCTCCGTGGGACATGGGGGTCCCAGGGTGGGAGTCCCGGGTGGTGGGTCCCAAGGTGGGGGTCCCAGGGTGGGGGTGCCACTTCGGGGTCCCAGGATGTGTGTGCCAGGGTGGGGGTCCCAGTTGGGGGTCCCAGGTGGTGGATCCCAGTTGGGGGTCCCAGGTGGGGTCTGGGCAGGGGTCCCCATTTGGAGATCCCAGCTGGGGGTCCCAGGGTGCAGGTGCCAGTTGGGGATCCGGGCGGGGGTCTCAGTTGTGGGTCTGGGCAGGGGTCTGGGAGGTGGGGGTCCAGCCATGGGTCAAGGGGACATCACCGTGGGTCATGGGGACATCACCCCATGGAGCTCTCTGGGACAGGGACATCACCATGGGTCAAGGGGACATCACCGTGGGTCATGGGGACATCACCCCATGGAGCTCTCTGGGACAGGGACATCACCATGGGTCAAGGGGACATCACCGTGGGTCATGGGGACATCACCCCATGGAGCTCTCTGGGACAGGGACATCACCATGGGTCAAGGGGACATCACCGTGGGTCATGGGGACATCACCCCATGGAGCTCTCTGGGACAGGGACATCACCATGGGTCAAGGGGACATCACCGTGGGTCATGGGGACATCACCCCATGGAGCTCTCTGGGACAGGGACATCACCATGGGTCAAGGGGACATCACCGTGGGTCATGGGGACATCACCCCATGGAGCTCTCTGGGACAGGGACATCACCATGGGTCAAGGGGACATCACCGTGGGTCATGGGGACATCACCCCATGAAGCCCTTGGGGACAGGGACATCATCATGGGTCAAGGGGACATCACTGTGGGTCAAGGGGACATCATGTGGGTCATGGGGACATCACCCCATGGAGCTCTCTGGGACAGGGACATCACCATGGGTCAAGGGGACATCACCGTGGGTCATGGGGACATCACCCCATGAAGCCCTTGGGGACAGGGACATCATCATGGGTCAAGGGGACATCACTGTGGGTCAAGGGGACATCATGTGGGTCAAGGGGACATCACCCCGTGGAGCTCTCTGGGACAGGGACATCACCGTGGGTCAAGGGGACATCACTGTGGGTCATGAGGACATCACCCCATGGAGCCCTTGGGGACAGGGACATCACCGTGGGTCAAGGGGACATCATGTGGGTCATGGGGACATCACCGTGGGTCAAGGGCACATCACCCCATGGAGCCCCTTGGCATGGGGACACCATGGTGGGACATGGGGACATCACCCCCCAAGAGCTCTTCGGGGCAGGGACGTCTCCGTGGGACATGGGGGTCCCAGGGTGGGAGTCCCGGGTGGTGGGTCCCAAGGTGGGGGTCCCAGGGTGGGGGTGCCACTTCGGGGTCCCAGGATGTGTGTGCCAGGGTGGGGGTCCCAGTTGGGGGTCCCAGGTGGTGGATCCCAGTTGGGGGTCCCAGGTGGGGTCTGGGCAGGGGTCCCCATTTGGAGATCCCAGCTGGGGGTCCCAGGGTGCAGGTGCCAGTTGGGGATCCGGGCGGGGGTCTCAGTTGTGGGTCTGGGCAGGGGTCTGGGAGGTGGGGGTCCAG
>NW_010538560.1:0-23256 GCF_000687285.1 Phaethon lepturus
CAGAGAACGGGCGGAGGGCTCCGCGCCGCGCCGGTCGCTCGCGGGGATGTTCTGCTCTTCCCAGGAGACAGCCCAAGGCATCGGGCTGTCAGGAGGGATGGGTGGGCACCCTCAGCCGTGCTGCGGGGGGATCGTAGGATCACAGAATAGTTTAGAATAGTGGAAGGGACCTTTAAAGACCATCTAGTCCAATCCCCCTGCAATGAGCAGGGACATCTGCAACTAGACCAGGTTGCTCAGAGCCCCGTCCAACCTGACCTTGAAGGTTTCCAGGGATGGGGCAGCTACCACCTCTCTGGGCAACCTGGGCCAGGGTTTCACCACCCTCATTGTGAAAAATGTCTTCCTTCTATCTAGTCTAAATCTGCCCTCTTTTAGTTTAAAACCGTTACCCCTTGTCCTATCACTACAAGCCCTGCTAAAAAGTCTGTCCCCATCTTTCTTGGAAGCCCCCTTTAAGCACTGAAAGGGATAATGCGGTTCTGCAGATCTCGCCAGGCTTGAAGGAGAGCGCAGGACTGAGCATGGCAAGAGGTTTCTGACCTCCTGCAGAAGGGACCTGCAAATTCCTTTGTATTTATACAGAAGCTTTGGTAGTTAGCTCCATGCTGGTACAACACTTAAATAAACTATTGTGGTCCTTGACTCCCTCTGTAAATCTCTCTCTTTGGGGCTGTTTGTAAAAGCCATTTAGGAGTTGTCTCCAAGCAAGGGGACTACTGGGCAGGGGTACTGAGGATCCACATTGTGGATTTAACATACTGGGAATTAACTGTGAGGCTCCTTTTTGAAGTCCACTTCTCGTCAGCTGAAAACATCTTAGGAAATCAGATCACAAGACATTTATCTCCACCTTTGGCAAATTCAGACCAGTCCTTCATTGAGAAGAGCTTCACTGATTTTTGTTCCTATGTATTTCTTGATAAAGGGCTAAACTATTAAACGACACACCTTCTCTGGGTGTTGTATAAAGTTATTGCAACACCTAGCAATAGGCACCAAAGTTATTGCAATGCCTAGCCCAAAGTGATTCAGTTTATCTGCCCAGCCTTGCTGAATAGCCAGTGATTGCAAAACACGGGAGCAGTTCCAAGAAGAGACCAGAGATCCTCGCTCATTCCCCCGCCTCCTTCTTGGGGCCGAAGACGGAGTGGCCAGCCGAGCTGCTCCGCTCCGCTCGCTCAGCAGCAGGGCTGGGGTGGTGGTGAAGCTGCTCTCCCTGCCCGCCTGGAGGGAGGGGAGAAGGTTTCCAGAGCTGGAAGAGCAGAGCTGGGTAGGCTTAGACAGGAGATTTGGAGGCAAAGCTGAAATGGTGTAAGAAGGCACAGATTTATCGAGAAAGCGATGAGGGGCACAGGGTTGGTATGAGTTGGTAGGAGGATTGGGAGGGGGACAAGGCAGGACTTCTTTGTTTCCCCAAAGAGGCTTCACGGTCACGGTGGCTGTTGGCCATGACAATAAACTTTAACCTATTACACCATTTCATCCGAAGCAGACAGATGGGCGGGTGGTTTACGCGTACTGATGATACTTTTCCTGGTCTCATGAAAATCAGTATCTGTGCAAAGGAGGGAGACCCAAGCCCGTGTCCCTCCTGAGGGACGGTGGGGGAGATGAGGTGTCACACACCATCCACAGGAGCCAGCCCGGCTGGCGGCACGATTGATACCTGCCCGCAGGCACCCGATGGCACCCGTCCTTTAGGGAGGGAAACGAGGTGATGCACCGACGGGGAAACCGGCGGTAAAGGGGAGAGGCAAACCCTTGTGCTTTCAAGAACAGGAAAAGGAAAGAAGATGCTTAAAAGAAAGGCAAATGGAGGAAATGGTGAGGCTATTCAGATCTTCTGTGTTAATGGGCTGTAGCAGTGCCTAAGGGGAAGCGTCCTGCAGCGCTAAGCATCCCAGCCCTTCCTCCTCCATCTGCACTAACAGAACTACCAGTAACTGATGTTGCTCGGCAGCTATCCCTAGCAATGCTCCCTCTCTCAACACATCCTACAAGGACTTTGCTAGTATCATAAAACAGTCAAATTACAAAACAGTAATTTGAGAGAGATGTAGATAATCATATTATGATTATGGCTCAACTGCACTTAATTATGTTTTCAGGGGCATTCCTTATCCCATACTTCATCGCCCTTCTCTTCGAAGGAATCCCACTGTTGCATCTCGAACTGGCCCTGGGACAGTGCCTGAGGAAAGGCAGCATCGGTGCCTGGAACACCATCTCACCTTACCTCGGAGGAGTCGGTACGTCTCTCGGGGTCCCAGCTCAAGGAACTGCAGCTGAGCTCACACCCAGCACTCACTTCCTACAGACCTGTGCCTGATGCTTGTTAGGATATAAAAAGAAATTTTTCCCAGTGAGAGGTGGTAGCTGCCCCATCCCTGGAAACCTTCAAGGCCAGGTTGGACGGGGCTCTGAGCAACCTGGTCTAGTTGCAGATGTCCCTGCTCATTGCAGGGGGGGTGGACTAGATGGCCTTTAATGGCCCCTTCCAACCCAAACTATTCTACGACTCTATAATTCTGTATCACTCCCAACAAGTGTTACTCTGGGCACGTGGGAGCCTTAAATGCAAACCTCATAACCTTTGCTGTGGGAAGCAAAACGATCGTGAGCGGTGCTGGCCAGCGCTGCCCCGTCCCTGCCGTATCTTGGCGGTCACACGAGAGCTGCCTGCCCGCGGTGCTTCTCGCTCCTCCCTCACAGCCCCTCCAGGAGCCAGTCTCCTCCGTCCAGGGACAGTCGGACTGCGGGGGGGGACAGAAAGACAGGAAATCAGGAACCGGAGCCTGGCACCTCCTAACGAGCCAAAAGCACCTGGGGAAGTTCCCCAGCATGAGAGGGGGACACAGTGGGGCTACTAAAGGCACGTTTTTAAGATGCCTGGGCACGAGGGACAATCCACACGGCAGCGTCCATCAGATCGGTGTGCGGTCCCGTACTGGCAGCTTTTTCTATTTACTAAATTTAATACACACCAAAAAAACATACCTCGTCTCCTGCGTGCGTTATTGCTGCGAGAAGCGCACGGGAGCAGCCGCTGCTGGGGCTGAACCATCGGCTCTGCCGGTTTTGAGGCAGCACCCTCCTGCCTGCGGGGGCAAGGAGAAGCCCTCGGATGCTCCAGCCAGGACTGCTGGATCATGGCCTGCTTTAAGCACGTGCCTGAAAATGGGACTGGAAGGAAAAGCCATGCCTGCGGGGGTGTGTGGGAGGAGAAGAGGCGGCTAAGAGGACTTACCTACAGGCCAGAGGGCAGCCAGGAAGAAACACCAGGCAGCAGGGTGGTGCCTCCAGCTAAACCCATCTCCTACAATTAGGCAAATTCATCCTCCCTTTGCAAAAATGCAAGCAAGCAGAGTCCATGGTGTTGCTACTCTTCCTTCCTTACTGTAGGAGCGAAAGAGTTACGAGTTTAGGGCATATATGCATGATTTGGGATGAAAGAGTGCCCTCATGCAGCTATAGCATGCTGTGAAACTTCAGTCTCTGTTGGCCTCTGCTATTAAAGGTGTCCTGTGTTGTAGAAAACAATGCATTATATACTAGAGCAAAGATTTCAACCCTAATCTTCTACCTAAGAAGGGAGTGTCAGCCTCCGTGGAGCAGGGCTGGTGAGCTGGGGGACTGTGCACCAGCGTTTGGCTACTGAGGACACAAATGCCCATCTTGCATGTGAAAATCTCAGGGGGGAAACAGAAAGTCTTGTAAAATTAGGAGATGCGAGGAAGTACTGAGACTGATAATTTTTTCCAAAGCTTTTCTAAGCTGAGATCTTGTGCTTTCTGCAGGGGTTGGTTCGTGGATGGTGTCGGTTCTGGTGAGCTTATATTATAACACCGTTTTAACCTGGGTGATGTGGTATTTCATAAACTCCTTCCAAGAACCTCTGCCTTGGAGTGTGTGTCCTCTAAATGAAAACAGAACAGGTAACTACCACTTCCAGCGCCACTGCTAGCGAAAGGAGGATCAGAAACGTCAGTCTGGGGGCTAGCAGGGGGAAAAGGGAAGTTTTGTGCTGTGATACAAATATCAGTCTGAAAGAGCGTTCTCTGCTCTCTGCCTGCGGGGAACTTGTCCTTTATCAAGACGCACGTGTCTGTTATCGTAAACTGTGTATGAAGACACGTGAGACTGTTAGTGTAATTAAGAACCGAATTTATGACTACGTCTTTCAGTAACTGCTTTAAATGAGACTTTCAAGTTTTCATTAGGTGGTGATGCAGTGGTTGTGGCTCATAACAAGCTCTTACAGAAGCCTTTCCGCTCATTTCTCGTGATGTGCTGAGAAAGAGCAGCTGAGTTGCCAGAACAGGAAACACAATCCTACTGGAGAACTTTGCTTTCTGCCTGGAGATTGCTGAGACTGCCTTTACACATCTGACAAGACAGCTTCCTAGAGCAGCTAACCAAGAAACCCCTGAGAAGAGAAGCCACACTTGATCTGGCCCTGAGTTGTGCACAAGACCTGCTTTGTTTTCCTGTCAAAAGGCTACGAGAGTGATGATAGCCTGCTCAAATTCATCATCCTCGCAGGGTCAACAAAAGCCAGAAAGTCCATGACTCCTTTTGCCTGATTTCAAAATGGGAAATGAAATAACAGCGTTTAAAAAAAAAAAAAAAGAAAGAAAAAAGGAACAACTAAATAAGCAGAACACTTCTGAGGCAGCAGAGAAACTACTTGAAGAGGGAATCTTTGAGGCTCAGACCAAATTCACACTACCCATTACAAAACCTTTGTTAAGACTAAAGACAGACAGTGTACCTAAGCAGGGTAAGGAAGACTGCTCTCCGATCTTTAAATTTATTTTTCAGCTTTCTTTTTTGTTCAGAGCATGTGAAACGATAAGTTCCAGGGCAGAGCAAGAAACAGAATCTGAGTAAGAGGCTAAGAAAAAAGACAAAACACAGCAGAAGTTACCTTCCTTTTGGAGACCTTAGTTATTCCTAAGGACTATTCTAGAGCAGGAATACAATCAGACACGCCCCATCTTTGTTACAGAAGTAGTGAAAATTTTGGGGGCTTTAAGAGATAGGATTCTTTCATTTCTTAGGATACACATGTCCCAACTAGTGAGCTAAACAAATGTTTTCCAAACCTGCTTTGGAGATCAACTTTTTAATCAACTAGTTTGGTATACAAAAACCTGCATTTTTAGTTATCTCCCTGCTGGCAGAGCATGGGAAGCTGAAAAGTCCTTGACTTAGTATAAGCACTACAACTACTTAGCAACAACCGAAACCATCACTGTGTTATACACTTTATTCTCATACCAAAGCACATAAATCCAAAGCACAGCACTATTCCAGCCATCAGGAAGAAAAAACAACTCTATCCCAGACAAAACCAGGACAATCTTTTAGAAAATATTGAAGAAGTCCAGTCCCTTAATGATGGATTTTTCAATACCAGTGCCAAGATGGGAAGAACCTGCACTTCTCCATCACGATTGCAATGCTCTCTCCAGGGAGCTGCCTCCCAAGTGGGTCAAGTAGCAGCTGTTCCCATCCACCAGGCTTAGCTGAACGGAGACTAAAACGGCATTATTTCAGGCTCACCTACTTAATCGGGGACTAAAGGGACAAGAGCAGCAAAGCTTTTCACTAGGTAGCTCATTACTCGTACATCCTGCTACAACCCACGGACTTTCATGCAACAGCCAGAGACTGTTCATTCAACAGGTAACTGGGATTGCGCCGGTCAGTGTATGTCCGGGTGCAAGTTTGATTCCTTTATTTCGCAGCTGAGGAAAGGACACCAGCAAGTCTGAGTACACGAGTGTCCTCGTACACTGGAAGAGAATCACCAGCTTCAGGTGTAATGACCTTTTGGTGGCAACCACACTTGCAAGTGTAAATTTGTAACTGGAAAGTCACTTGGCTAAACCAGCACATCACACACCTGCAAGTTACTTCATTCTCCACCTTTGCAATCTCACCAGAGCACGTTTTGTTTGAAAAGTTTCATAGAGGCGCAACGACCACAATCATGATTACTCCTCTCCATTAGCCTTTTGCCAGCTTTCCCAGAATTTAGCCGACAGTTATGTCAACATTTTGCCACTGCTCACTGAGGTCACTTTTCTTGCTTTTCAGAGGTAGGGGCCCCACCCTCTGTCTGCTAGAATTTCTCTAGTATTTCAAGATTTACAAACCAGCAAACTCCTCCACTGTCTCTGCTGGCATTTGCAGCACCTGTTCAATTAAAAATTTGTAGATTTTTTTCTAATGCAACCTGCAGTTCCCAGTCCGTTTTTACTACGTGGCAGTCCTGTTATGGCTCTATTTTACAGAAGACCAAATGTTGATTCAGCAATATTACCTTTTTTACATCATAAATAACAATTTCATGATGTTTTTTGCCTGAGTTTCTTTTGCTCTTTTAAAAGGTCTTCCTGTTCTCTTTAACCCAGCTGGGGCCGCTGGCTCCGCACCCCAGGGGCAGGTGGTGGGGGGCCTCTCCTGCCCCTGGGGCACCACTCCACAACCCTCTCCTGGAGCTGGGCTCCTCGGTCAGCTCGTTCTCCTGAACCCCAGCAGACAGACCTGCAGCCGCCGTCGCTTCCAGAGGCTGGAGGGCTGCGAGGTGAGGATGGAAGTGTGACACACTTTGCTTCCTCCCTCTGGTTGAAAATACTCGAGTTACCATCTCCTGCATAACAAGGGACTCCTTAAAAGAAAAGGAATTTATCAGGGCAAAAAGTGAACTAAATTCGATCCACTGCCGAGGCCACGGAGCTGGCTGCCTGGGAGCATCGCAGCGCGCTCCCCCGCCGCAGCCACAGGGCAAGGAACCCGCAGGGTTCGCCACGTCGATTCGTTCGTTTTCAGAGTTCTGTGGTGAACGGTGGCTGTTTCAGAAGCAAGTGAAAGACCGTAAGAAAAGGGAGAAATGGGCCGGTTTGAGAGCTTGATGGAACAGGCTGGCATTTCGTACAACGGGAGAAAATTCGAAATGGAGGGAGGAGTTGTTTCTTGTACCCTCAGGATTATCTTCCTAAAATGTATCATCAAGCCCAGCTCTGGAGTTTACGCCGGAGAGTAAGGGAGGTTCCCTGTAGCCACTTACCTCATTCAGCCACCTCAAACTTACTACCAGTCCACACAGTATCAGGATGCTGCGGGAATGCAGCATTTCATCATTCTCCTGCCCGCGGACATGCTCCTTCCCGTTGTAGAGTCACCACAGGACGACCGAGCGACTGACCCTTCCACGCAAGCGGAACGAGCCGTCCCTCCTCCGGCCTGGGCTAACAGGGCTTGAAACTGGGGAAGGAGGGGAAGAAAAGCAATGTTAAACTTGAGCGGGATGGAGTGCAAAACAGCAGATTCAGCAGGAATAAAACCAGCTCGCTCTCCCAGGCAGAGGAAGAGATGCACTCGGGTCCCACCAGGCAGGGAAGGGAGAAGAGCTCCTCCGGTCTTGGTGTGTGCCGGACCTCCTGGTTACAGGGATTGCGACCCGTGCCGCCTCTGTTGCTCTCTGCTGTGTAGCCCCAGCTCCTGGAGACGCACAGGGCTGCCTCAAGCTCTCGGGACACATCTGGTTCTGGCTGGGAGCAAAGGCAGGAGCAGCAGCACCCAGGGAACTCAGGTTTCCAGCTCAAGACAGCAGGTCCGTGGGTTTCCTGAAGATCCTGTGTCAACCTCCTCTTCGGGCATTTAGGTTGCCTGTAGGCAGAGGGATGAGCACGGGTCATGGTGTACGTCGCGTTCCCAGTTCCCTCTTCT
Organism: Phaethon lepturus; assembly: GCF_000687285.1. NCBI lineage: Eukaryota > Metazoa > Chordata > Aves > Phaethontiformes > Phaethontidae > Phaethon > Phaethon lepturus. The sequence goes on from NW_010538560.1 coordinate 7,741, forward strand.
CCAGGCGCAGAGCCTGCCTGGGGAGTGCCCGCTCCCCCGGCCGCAGGTGCCCAAGGTTCCTCCTCACAGAAGTCCTGGAAATATGAACCAAAGACGCTGATGCCCGAGTCTTGCCCCTCTAACAGGGCCATGACACAGCCAGGAGATCCTGGGCTTAGATGTATTCTCAGGTGCCTGACTCTTGCTACATCCCCACCAACTTGTAGACGTACAGCTAAAAAATGTCACAGTCTCCACCGCAATTGCAGTTTAGATTTTACCTTGCACCGAGTATGACACCTTTTCTATTTACAAAGTTAATGCCAGTAGAAATGCTGGTGATGTTCTGGTGAAGGTCTCTTGCAAGTCTTGCAGCCTCAGGCTGCCGTGACAAGAGTTTGTCTTGCTGCACATGACAGACAGTGGAGAAAGGCCAGTTCAGTCCATCTCTGTGTTTGACCTGGCTGCCTACAAGAGATCGTCCTGCCACTCTCCATTAGCATGAAGTATTGCTTCCTACCCATAGAGTGAGTGGGAAAAATATTACCAATTTTAAAATTTATTCTCACGCTTGCCACGTTTTTTTTCCAGGGCTCAACGAAGAATGTTACGAAAGCACCGCAGTAAATTATTTTTGGTACAGGAAAACTTTGAACATAACACCCGATGTCACCGAGAGTGGCACGTTACAGTGGTGGCTCATTTTGTGCTTGGCAACCTGCTGGGCAGTCGTCTACCTCTGCACCATCCGAGGAATCGAAACCACAGGAAAGGTACGGAAAGGAGAGAGAAGCGCGTTATCCCACACTTTGGATCTTGCTCTCCAGATACCGAGTTCCACCACCAAGGAAAGCCCTCCCCGTTTGCCCGGCTAGCACCATCTCGGTGTGCGAAGAGGTAGCGGCGGTGCAGATGGATCAAAACAACACTCCTCTGCTTTCCCACCACAAAGGCTGCTGCCCTGCCAGCCTCCCCTCACAGTTTTAAGAGCAATTTTGTTCCAAAAGCACATTCTGCTGCTTTTAGAGGTGGCAATGTTGATTTCTAGCTGTCTTATCTAATATTATGAGGATGGTATGTTGCAATAACTTAAATAGGATTTATCAATGTTACTGTCAGTAGCTGTCTGTCTTCTTACTTTAGGCAATTTACGTAACAGCAATATTTCCCTACCTGGTCCTAACTATATTCCTTATTCACGGACTCACTCTACCAGGAGCCACTGAAGGTCTAGCTTACCTCTTCACCCCTAATGTAAGTATTACTGCTACAGTCAGAAATACTGTTTTTCCTTTTCCCCCCCCTCAGATCTCATGCTCCGTATTCATTTTCCAGGAACTCTCAATCTAGCTCCCCATCCAAGAGCTCAGCTAAGCTGCTTTTTCTGATATGATTTAGTATTTTAATATACTTCAGCAAGAAAAGCAGCAGCAAAGTCTGCTTGGGCTTTTAGTCATTTTTTGTAAGTGAATTTGGAAAGTTATGGAATCACTTTGTGTGTTAAAACAATGACGGTTTAGTATTTGTTTATACAGTTTTAGGAAGATTATGTTAAACTGCAAGTTACCTAGTATGTGCATTAACAAAAAGAAATAAATTGAGGAAAAATGTAATGTACAGACCCTATTGCATGCCTATTGAAACACATTTTTATCATCATTCAAGAGGTGTACGATTGTTTTAACGAGACTTTTAAAAGTGAAACTGATTCTGTAATTACTACATACACTTAAATAGACCAAATTATGTCTTCAGAAACACCTGCTTTACTGATGCATTTTGTACTAATTTCCATTTTCAGTGTACTTAAATGGCAACACAATTCACAATTTCACATGTGAGATGAGCTATGAGAACTGGGAGAGAAAGAGAAATTTTAATTCAAGCCTAATCCATGCGTTGATTCCAATTATTTCAGCTGGACACTTTGAAAAATCCCCGCGTATGGCTTGATGCAGCTACCCAGATTTTCTTCTCTCTCTCTTTGGCTTTTGGAGGGCTTATTGCGTTCTCAAGCTACAATCCACCAAAGTAAGTAGAAGTACAACCTTCGCAAGATAGTTAAATTCTTGCTGTATTTCTTACAATTTTCTAAAACTTTCAAAACTCTTTTCCTGGGATACGTCTAAAGGATCTTAACAGCTGCTGTCTTTCTAAAAGGCCAAATAGATTTTCTAACAGGAAGAGAGGAAAAAAAAAAGGTCTAAAAAAAGAAAATGCCTACAGAAACATGTGAGAGGATGACAGATAAGTTTTAGAGATCTTTTATTTTACCAGTTATAACAGGTTTGTTTCTCAGGCTCAGCAAATACGTTCAGTGTAGACAAACAAATTGTATAGTAGGCTAACAATAAATAACTATTTTCTATACCAAGGGGACGATAAATACTGCCTTTTTTTAGTCACTTTGCTTGTTTGAATTCTATTTCTAGAAATGACTGTGAAAAGGATGCTGTGACTGTAGCAATTGTGAACAGCGTGACATCCCTCTACGCTTCCATCCCAGTCTTTTCTGTTTTGGGGTTTAAAGCAACCACAGGCTACTGGGACTGCTTGGACAGGTGAGAAACTTGTGTTTCCAGTGTTATACTGTGGTTTCAATGCCTAAATAGATGTGTTACTTGAATAACATGCATTTAGAGAATTTATTTTCACTAAAAAAGAAAAGCATCTGTATGGAGAAGTCTACCGTAAAAATAGTATTATGGCACTGAAGCAAGAATGATTGCGGTAGTGTTTGTAAGAAGCAAATTCTAAAACAATCCATTGCAAGCAGTAAATCAAGGATCACATCTCAATCTCAGACTAGCATTAGAAGTAGGTAGAAAACCAAAACCTTCTCCTATTCCACCAGATTCACTAAGTTATTAAACACAAGTGGTGGAAATGGTCTGGAGAGCTGAGAAACTAAGAACAGCAATGTTTTAGAGGCTGCGTCTGCATAAAGCACTCAGAGTTTGTATCTGAAAGAGAAGACATTAAATAGCCTCTGAATATTTTCTCCTGCTTATTTTACATAGAAGTCCTCATTTAATATTTTCCTTTATAATGAAAATAACATCACACAGAAAATAAACACAACTTTCTATTAACATCTGAATACACGGCACAGCATTTCCAGCCACATCATCTGCAAATATTTAAACTCATGATATGTTGGCTTCTCTGCCAGGAACATTATCAGTATCATCAATGAATTTGATCTTCCAGAAGAAAGCATCATGCGACAGAACTACACAGCCTGGATTAGTTTCCTAAATTCATCTTATCCAGAACAAATTGCTGGACTCAAACTGAAAAGCTGTGACCTTCAAGAATTTCTTGATCAGGTACCACAATTGTTTTCAACAACGTAACCCTTAAACAAAAAAAAGTAGAAGGTCTGGTATCTTCCTTTTTCTTATAAGTACTTTTATGTTACTTTTACATACTACGTCATCATGAAACAAAACAACTTTTCAAAATTTCAAATATTAGCACTGCTGTAGGACAGTCTGAACTCAAAGCTGTCTGGTATAGCATGCAAAATTACACATTATCACAAAAATAGCTTTCAAAGGTGCTTCTACCTGCAACCTACCATGGATACTAGATTCAGTCTTACTTTAGAGGAATTAAGCACAACACAAGAAATGCATCTAGCTGAAAGATTATAGAAAAGGGATACTGAATGGGAATTTCCCAAGTCCATATGTGGCAATCAAAAAAATCTACTACGATACATGTGCAGTGTTTATCTTCAAATCACACATGTGACCACCAGGAAGGTAACTTATCACTGTCTTGTCTTTTATTTATCACTCCCCATCTTCCTATTACCTCCTGTCTTCTCCTCTTTATTTTCACTCATCTCAGCACAGGATCTCACCTTTTTTTTCTTTGTTTTATTATTTGTTTCCCCCCCCAAAAACATTAAAATACATCATGATCCTCTCCCTTCTTTTTGAACTTGTCTTCTTTTTCCCCTATCACTAAAAACAGATGTTTCTTCTCTGTTTTCTTCTCCAACCTCATTCCACTTGCTCCAGAGATCCCATCCAGCCCTGTAACTCTCATTCACTATTCACCCATTTGTATTTCCCTGTTACAAGTCCTTACTACCTAACAAGAAAAGAACAGGGCCGCCGTTGGAGGACAGAATAAGAAAGAAGGGAACTTCAGAAAAAAAAATAAAATTAAAAAGTCTTAGGACAAAAGGGTGGACACATTTGCTAGAGACAGCGTGGGCTAATGCACGATAGCCTTACCACAACGATGGTGAAATAGGCTATTTTACTCGCGTGATGGAGAAGTCCAATGAAGACATTTCAGCCCTGACAACGACTCTGTTTTCTCTGGCTTCCTTTTATTGCATCCTTTTTGATTTACATTTCAATTGACATATTTTACTTCTAAATTAGAGCAACATTAGCATATTTTCATTGCCTGGGTTTAATTATCCTTGTCCTTGGGAGACTGAATTAAAGGAAATTTGGCTGAAATTGGGTTTTTCCCTATTAGCCGTTTCTGCCCTGGTAATTATGTGAGTTTTTGTGATTAACAATTCACCAAACCTCTTGCTGCTGGAGTGGCAATTATATCCGTATTTACATCTCTTTCCTTCCAGCAGCTATTACATCATAGATTTTTTTAAAAAACATACTTAAGATGGTATTAGCAAAACAATTGCTATTTCAATTACAACTCTCAAATCTGCTTTACTCTGGACCCATCTCTCTGTGCAAGCTAAAATTCTGCTCTGTGATTGTCTACACATCTCTGATTGACAGACCATTTAAAATTAAAATCCCCTTAAACACTCCCCGCTACCCATTTTCTCTATGGCTGGCTGCCACAAAAGCCCACAGGCTGACCAGCACTTTTGACTCCAGGAAAGGATAGAAGCATGTTATAATTCTATATGCCTGAAAAATTACATTTAATCCATTATAACGTGTAATTTTGTCTGTGAATTCTGCAGAGTGTATCGGGAACTGGCTTGGCTTTCATCGTTTTCACTCAAGCCATTATTCTCATGCCAGGCTCCCAGGCCTGGGCCATCCTGTTTTTCATAATGTTGTTCAGCTTGGGCCTTTCTTCTATGTTTGGGAACATCGAGGGAGTCTTCACTCCTCTTCTAGAGCTTCGTATTGTATCTAAATCAATACCCAAGGAGCTGTTATCTGGTAAGGTATTTGCTTTGCTTCAAAGAAGGTGGCTTCTTTAGAGATGTGCAAACTAGCACCCGGTTAATAAATATCACGGAGGGATTAAGAATTTCTAATATTAACTTGGCTATCTCACAGTGTTAGTAAGGGCAGTGGATTGTGTTTGCAGAAGATAAGCACATCAGTGAGGTAGCAGTTATGGCAGAAGCTGTCAGATGACAGTATTATATTACCCATGCCAGGTTTTTTCCTAGCTTGCAAGAGCTGTTTCAGTCTGAGAAAGCTTGTTAAATTGCTACTCCTGCAGTCAAGTTCACTCTGAGCTGTTGTAAACATCAGGAAGAGCCTTTTCTCCATTAAGCCTCTGGCAACTAAGTCAGTCCCTTTAAGGCAACCAGTGACATCACCTGGTCTGCCGTAGTCACCGGTGCAGGAACTTACCATATCATCACAACTGTAAGATAGGTCATTCATCCCTATTTCATCCAGGTTTATGCTGCTACAGATTATTTCACATTTACCGTGAACACACCAGAGTAGAAGATTACCACTTGGAAACGGAGGAACAAGTGCATGCAAACCTGCTCCTGCACCAAAACTGGAATCTGTCCAACCAGAGACAGTGACTGAACCCAACCTGCTCCTCAGAAACCAGATTCTGTGCTGAGCATGTTCGTTTTGGCTCCATACTGTGAAATTGGTCTAGAAAAATTTATCACAGTTTGAAGTAATGGAATAACACTTCTGCAATGTGCCCTTACAAAGTCGCATGGGGAATATTGTGTCATGCCTTTTTGAGAGTCTTCCTGTGACATCTACATTATATCCTTCTCATTTTACAACTTTTTATGTAGGAACAAATTTATTTACAACTTGATGAGGTAACCATACCAATTTGTAATTGATTTTCCAATTGTGAGCTTTTTTTTATTTAAAAAAAAAAAAAGCCTGTAGCCAATTTTACACAGCATGGAACCAAAGCCCATCTCAGAGTCAGAAGCAATTAGTAACAGAGCACAAGGACATACAAATTGACTTGCAGCTCATGTCTGCATCCAGCAACACTTTCCCTCCTTCCCACTTTTCCTCTCAATTACCCCAAATCCATATGTTGACTAAAGGGGAACTGACTGTACAGAAGTGTGGCGAAACCTAAACCGTACACGCTGGGGCATAAGGGACATACACATTTGTGCCTCTGGGCCCTTTGAGGAAACGGGGGGCAGAATCCAGGCAGCCCTTACGCTTTCCAGGTGCCGGCTGCCTGTGCTTTGAGCTTATGACTGCACGGAAATGAAGGCGCTTGAGACTTGCTACATCAGCCAAAAACTAACATAGGGCAATAGCATAGCACAGTGCAGGCTATCTGCTGGAAGTACTAACAGCTGAAGGATACTCTGAGTCACAGCAGTGCACTCCTCCTGCAACAGGGTGGTGGCCAACACACAGGGGAAAACTGAGTCTGGGAAGTGATTAGCTCCCCTAAGAAAAAAACAGCATGTTGTAGCTCCCTAGAGGGAAAGAAAAAAATAATTTAAACAAAAATATACTTCCCAAGTTAACTGTAAGCCACTAACAACAATACTTTTTTTTTCTTCAGGTATAATATGTTCAATTTGCTTCCTCATTGCTCTGTGTTTTACGCTGGGTTCGGGGAGTTACTGGATTGACATTTTTGACAGCTATGCAGGCTCACTGCCTCTTCTAGTCATCGCTTTCTTTGAAGTGATTGGGGTTGCATATGTCTATAAAATTAAAAGGTATGTTGGAAAGAGACAGAATTTTTTTCTCATAAGAGATAAATCCGTGTATGTTACATACAGGTACACAACATTAACTTATTTCTGTAGCACTTACCTGTTCTGTGAATGTAGTTATTCTTTGCTTCAAGTCTCCTATATTTGTAAAACAGGAGGGGTAATCTCTGCATAGCACTTATGGAAGGGGGGATGCTATGTTTAAAGCTAGAAAGTCAACAGCTATTGTAGTCTCTGGCCGAGAGGAGTTACACCATCTTTCAAATATCCTCCTGTTACCACCCTTTTCTTTTGTATACTCTTGTATTTTTTGTTTAACATTATTTTTCCCCTCAAACTTCATAGTAAGCAACACGCAGTAACTCTCCCATGTTAAAAGGTTCAACCTGCCTGCTGAGAACCTCCTCAGTTGCAGACACTAATTAAATTCACTCTTTATTTTAAAAGCTTTCCTTACATACTTTGTAACTGTAGATGCCAGAAACCTTAGGTCGTTTTGATTTAGAATAAACCTGCCTTCTCTACTCAGGGCCCCTTCAGTCCAGAAATTTCCCCAATTCTCAATAAATGCTAATCTTTTCCCCTCTATTATTTACTCAGTTACATGTTGGGACTTCACCTTTCCAATTCTTACTCTGGCACAGGGATCATGAAGTTCCTGATTTTTTGTGGATCAGTTTGTATACTGTATAGGTAATGAACCCCCATTTGGCCAGTGCTGTTGCTTATCAAGGTGTTTCAGTATCATCCCAACTTCAGTCTTACCATAGGCTATGATTTTAAAAATAAGAAACAGAAGAAGAAAAATCCTCCTCAATTACAGCTAAAGTCACTGCGTTCATTTTTTTTAGATTAACTGTTAAGATCCCTGGAGCATTTCCCATGTTAAATGGTGATAACTCCCAGGCTATATCATCACAAACAATTTCACAAGTCCCTCTTGTGGAACATACAGCTAGCCTCAATCTTCTATGATGCAGAAGTAGCAATAAAATCTGGTTTCACAGCCTACAACAGACTCTGGATTCTGCAGCACCTGTATTTTCTCTGTTGTGCTAGTATACATATACTTTTTCCTCTTTGCTACTATGGGATATTAGCATAGTCAAATCACTTTTTCCTAGTTCTCAAGAGAATTTCTAATATCTTCAGTTAGATTAACAGAATTGAAGATAAAGCTGGTGTTTGAACATATGCACACACACACAAAAAAATTCACAAGTCGTATTCCAGATTACAAAACTCTTTCCAACTTGACAGATACAGGTTATCATGTAAACCCAGAACCATGTATCTACTGCCCATTCAATGTACAAAATTGTAAGAGGTATATGTAAAAGATCGGCTCCATGCCCAAATGACTGTCACTACTGACTGCAGAGGAAGCTGGCTCAGGTTGCAATAATTTTGTCCCTGACCTGATTCGATTCATTTGGTGCTGGTTAATTCAGACTTCTTACTAACAAGCTATATTTGTTCCCTTGGCAATTTCGTCTTTTTTAAATGTTTGAATAGTTCTACAGAACTGCTGTAATATTTTCATCACTTATCTGTGCTTAGAAACCTTAGAGTAGGTGCTCAGGTAATGTAAACTGATCATCCCTGGTAGGGATCAATAAAGACCTACTTTATTGATATTATTATTTACTTAAGTCTACAGTAAGTTATTAAAGAAGAGGATGGAATAGAAAAGATTTAAGGAGTTGGACCCTGTGTTGAAAACTTACAGAAAAATACGAAAAAGTTAAACTGTTACCACTTCAATCTGACATCATCATAAACATGCCTCCTCTTAAAAGGTTCAGTAAAGACGTGAAATGGATGACTGGACGAAAACCCAATCTCTACTGGCAGATCACATGGAGGTTTATTAGCCCTCTGCTCCTGCTAATTGTCTTCGTGGCCTTTGTTACTCTTCAGATACAGAAGCCGCCAAGCTATGCAGCCTGGAACCCTAAATATGTATGTTCCCAAATATTTTCTAAGCTTCTAGTAAATGCAAGAGTTGTATACTTTTCTCCCTTACCAGATCCTTTAAAATCATTGCTCTCTACTGCTTATCTGCATAATGCAGCCTGAAATCAGAATCATAGAACACCAGGTTGGAAGGGACCTCAGAAATGATGCAATGCTCAGAATGAGAAGGCTCCAGTACGCACAGAGGTTAGGAGGTTACATGTACCGAAACGCCTTCCTCTTAACAGGGCCTCTTCTTGAGAAGACTCAGATATGCTGTGCTCCATATGTGTTTCAGATATGCATAATGCAGAGAACTGTTGGAGTGAAGTGAAATGTCTCACAGAGACTCCGAACCTGCAGGGGTTTCAGAGGTGGAACAAATGCATGAGCAAAGCTTTAGAGCTGCATAACAGATGCTGGGGATGAAAACATTTCTCAGTGAGAACTACCAATATCACTGGGGCCCCGAGGAAGATATGAATGTGTAACTTTGACAGACATATGGGGAGGGAGGCAGTGGTCTGAGAACAGCGTTGGTTAATTCAGCACCAAATAGGTGTGAATGCTGAGAACGTTTGACCTGGGAGACACTGGCTCACGTCAGTTGCAGTTTCTTGGATAGTTTTCAAATACACCTTGCATAGGAGTTTGAAGACCGATTCTGGCCTTAAACTGCAGGAGGATTGCAGTCACCCTCACGGAAAGGCATCAACCTTCATAGTATAAATATACATATGGACTGGTACCTCAAGAAAAAGCTCTCCGCTCCCAATAGTACATACACCAGCAGGGTATCCTCCAAACACCATTATGGTAACCGTGTAAGCTTCGAGTACTTGAATAATCAGAGCTTAACTCAGGGAATGTGAAAGTTTGGTAATTCTTTGGGCAACCTCTGCATCCCTAGGAGTATCTCACACTTCCAGCTATAAGTCTTTGAAACTATAAAACGTTTACAGCCATCTTTAGACCCACGAGAAGGATACACAGAGGACATGGCCACTGAATGCTATTGTAGCACAAGAGTAAAACTTTTGCTATCCTTACTATAACAGCATAATAAAATGCATATGGAAATCATAGCCAAACATAATTGTACCTTCCAATTATATCTTTTGCTTGTTTTTTTATCTCCATAGGAAGGCTTCCCTGTGAAAGAGGAGAAAATCTATCCACCTTGGGTACTGGCCATCTGTGTGTTGCTAGCTGTCCTCCCTTGTGTGTTTGTACCTCTGGTAGCACTCTTCCATCTGATCAAACAAATGCGTAGAAGCAAGGACTCAAGCTTCATAGCACCAGAAGTGTTTTCATGTCAGGGTGCTAATGGCAATTTTTGTCATCCAAAAGAATAAATATCCATTGTGTTTGTCTGTAAGTAAAGATAAGACAGCCTTTGTTAGACGTGATTAGCTGTAGTATGGTATCATCCAACCAACCTGGTTTATGTAGTTCCTATGCTTCCAGCCAATCACTAGCTATAAACAGAGATGCTATGTTTCCTTTATTTTCAACCAGTTTCACAGCAGTTATATTAATCTTGTCCCTCTTACATCCTGTCCTGAACCCTACATAGCGATCAAGTACCAGCCCCATTGCTTGAACACTTTTCACGCATTATCGACTTTATATCTCCCTCCAGCCAGACTTTAAACTTGGAAAGCCTGCTAGTTATTGCACGTGTCCTCAGTCGTCCTTCACTTCTCTTCTAAATAAACAGTCTGTTCCTAAGGATCAGCAAGATAAAAATTGAAACACAAGCACGTACAGTTTCATTCACTGACCCCCCTCGAAGAGCAAGGACTCCTCTTACATTCCACTTTTTGTAAATACCTATATGCATTTAAATAGCAGTTATTTTATGATCATTTCATATTCCCAAGCATTGCGAAGAGCAAAAATAAAGCATCAGCAATTAAAAGAATGTACACTAAGTAAATCTGAGTAACTAATTTTGCACAAATCCCTTACCGTTGCAGATTCCAGAATTTACTGTAGTGGAAAATACTGTGAAAACAACTGTCCCCAATTTTTTTCCCCTTAATTTCCCATACTGAACACAATAACTGAATAATGTAATAAAAGTGCAGATGTACGGAAGACTCCCAGTGAGCTGCAACCTTACATGACCTGGCAATGAAGTTAATTTTTTCCTTAAAAACAGGTTTTCCTGTACTTGCCTGCAGATCCTGGCCACTCTGCAGTGATGGGGGATGTAGATACTTGAGCAGCCAGCAGCCTCTGTAAAAACATAGGGAAAGTATGTAAGGATAAGGTATGACAAAACGTTTAGTCTGCATAATTAGACAGTCAAGGAAAGGAGAGGAAGATGAAGGAAAATGGAGACAATTTCAGTATTTAGCCTTGTTATAGGCTTACGCACTAGTAGGGCTTCATAATGGGTAACAGGGATTTGGCCACACACTGAAGATGAATGAGACCAACTCAGACTCTGCAGAGGAAAGGCTGTTACCTGACTCCTTGAAAGGGGCACAATGGGAGCTGCAAGCCTAGAATGGATGAGGGGATGATTTTTATCTTGCTGCTTAAGGAAAGAGCAGGGTAAAGAGAGAGAAAATTTTTTTAAGATGTTTCTTTTGTAGATTTAGTATCCCACTCACACAGCTGCTGCTGCAACCTCCTGTCCTGCAACGAGCCTGGACAGTAAGACTCTCCTGGAGCAGTGATGGTACTAGAAACAGCAGCATCCAGTCTGTCTCACCAGATGCACCAGAGCACACCATGCCCCTGCCTGCTGCAATGAAGTGCATGGGTTAACTGCCTGCGTGCACAGCAGCTGCCAGGCCAAAGCCTCCTGGCCCTTCCACTATGTGGAATAAGTAGTATCACCTGTAAAACAGTTAAGTGCCTGGGCTCCACATGTTTTTATTCCCAAGAGCCATGGACTGGGCCGATGGTCTACATGATGACATCCAGCAGTTCCCCATGGTAACCTGCCAACAGCCCCAGCTCTTCAAGTCAGCAGAGCAGCAGGTACCCCTGCAAGGAAACACAGCTTCTGTTAGCAGAAACCTCACAAGTCAGAAAGCTCCACGCAAACTTCTTGATGTTCTGCAGCTGCACACTGTAAAGGCTGTTGTCAATGACACAGAAGATTTCATAGAATCATTTGGGTTGGAAGGGATCATTAAAGGGCCATCTAGTCCAACCCCCCTGCAATGAGCAGGGACATCTTCAACTAGACCAGGTTGCTCAGAGCCCTGTCCAACCTGACCTTGAAAGTTTCCAGGGATGGGGCAGCTACCAGCTCTCTGGGCAACCTGCGCCAGTGTTTAACCACCCTCATTGCCAAAAATGTCTTCCTTCTATCTAGTCCAAATCTGCCTTCTTTCAGTTTAAAACCACCACTCCTTGTCCTGTCACTACAGGTCCTGCTAAAAAGTCTGTCCCCATCTTTCTTATAGGCCCCCTTTAAATTACTGGCAGGCTGCAATAACGTCTCCCCAGAGCCTTCTCTTCTCCAGTGTGCACAACCCCAACTGTCTCAGCTTGTCCTCACAGGAGAGGTGTTCCATCCCTCTGATCACTTGTGTGGCCCTCCTCTGGACCCTCTCGTCCAGAGCTGGACGCGGGACTCCAGGTGGGGTCTCACCAGAGCGGAGTAGAGGGGCAGATTCACCTCCCTCAACCTGCTGGCCATGCTGCTTTTGACGCAGCCCAATTGCCACTGTGCCAGTTGCAAATTAAATTTGAAAGGTTATGAGTAAAAAAGGCTTCCATAAAGAATGAATAATCAAAAAACCCTGATATAATTGCAATTTTGAGCATAGATTCATATAAAAGCTGTAAATACATAAATAAGAATTTTTAATTAACTGAAGTGTACACTCTATATGCATGTATTTGACTAGAGATAGCTAGATGTTCATTAAAATCATATATGCAGAGTATACGCCACAGGTTTAAGTTTTTGGTCAGAAATCTGTTCTTAAAGAAAAACACATCCAACTAATACAGACACAAGCTGAGAAAAGAATTAAACCACATATATAAGACTTTCAAGTCAATCAGCCTATCCTGAGTTACTGTCATGGCACTCACAGACTTCTTGACTTTTGCAGTGCCCCTTCCCCATCCACCAGAAGGGAGACTTCATGGGTCGCCGGACACACAGTTCAGTCTGGGACGGGACACAGGAGGAAAGCAATTTTCAGCTCCGGTGACTACAACTCATGGCAGGGAAATGCAGGAGCTGAAGTTACTGTTTAGCCAAAGTAGGCATGTAGAAAATGTGTTGAGCAACTCTTGCAGGAACATTGCTTTTCTGTTCTCAAAGAACTTCTGGTGTGACCTCTACTAAAATTCCTGTGCCAAAACCATAGTTATTTCAGTGAAATTGGTGCTACAGTCTTCCCCTTCCTACTCATATGAAACACAGCATCTTACAGGTACTTTTTTCTCTTGAATAGCGTGACTGACTCTGTTAATTGGGTAAGGATGTGCATGCAAACATGACACTGAATCTGTCTCAAAGTCTTACATACCACGTACCTTGTAGTTCTGCTCACTCTCCTCCCAACATTTACTTGCATATCCCATCAGATCTTCTTTGCCATAATACTCTGCTGTGACCTCATTCTGTTCTGACAGACAAGACTTTTCTAGAATTGTCTAGGCTGTAAGGATAGCCTGGATTCTTTGGGGTAAAGCTCTAAAGGACACAGACACAAGCATGGTGAAGTTCAGCTTTAGGCAGAATCCACAGCCCTAAGACAAGGAGCTCAAGTACCTATTAAAGGAAAAAGCCTGAGAAGGAGCGTTACAACTGCACTATAAATAAGAAAGCATCCAAATTGTCATAAAACAATAAATAGACAAAAGCTGCAAAGAGAAAAGTATATTCCTTCTGGAACACAGGCAGTTCCCTACATTGCAAAATTTGATACCTACCTCAAATTGAGGTCCACAGTCCACCATCCCCTCACAAGAGGAAGCAGCGGAGAGAAGAATGTGTTTGATAGACACAAACAGATGCTACGGTTTCCTCTAGAGGGGCTTCTGTCCAACTCCTCCATTCCAGCCCTGCAGAGACACTAACGAACAATTTTCAGCCCTATCCCTCTTCCTCCCCACATAAAGCCTCCAGCGCTGGCTTGCACAGTGGTTGGCAACACTTGCAACCTAGGTTGCACAGTGCAGTTACACCCAGTGGCTTAGCTCTCAAACTCTCTACTTACCTTCTCCTAAATACTGAGAGAATTTTAACTTTCCCCCTAAACCTTAAATCTTTTGCAATTTTCCCAGCTTTCCAACGATTGTTGAAAATCCACATTACCGGTTCAGAATGCTCTTAAGCTAATTATTTTAATATTTCCAGATTCAAGTTATTCAATCCACCCAGACGTTTCCTGTCAGCAGTTGCTGTTTAACATACTATCTTGCTACCAATTAAGTAGAAAATATTTTAGCATCATAATGTATCGCACTATTTCTTTTAGAACAGTTCCTTACAGAAGTAGCTTTATGGAAGATTTCTACCTTCCCTACAATACAGACATCTCATTTTAGAGAATTAAATCTATGCCATTGCTATGGTTAATCTATTCCTTACACTTATGCCCACAGCATTTTTTCCAATTGTACAAAGCCATAGCAGCAAGTAAGTACAAGTTTCTAGTAGAGCTCTTCTTTAAATTTCCAAATTTTCCATTTTACACATAGTAGTTTCAGCATTATTTTCATTTGCCTTCTTAAAGGGAAGATAATTTTAAAATTAAGTAGTCTTCTCTTGTGATTTCTGAATTGTATTTGCATCTGTTTACAAACAGCCTTCAGAAACAGCAATTACTGTTCTAAAATGAAGACTTAGCAAGTGCTTATGGGGAAAGGCAAACATCAGCTCAGAGAACTGCAAGCATGTTGTGGTTTAACCCCAGCCAACAACTAAGCACCACGCAGCCATATGTTATCAACATTTTCTCATCCCAAATGCAAAACATAGCCTCATACTAGTTTCTATGAAGAAAATTAACTCTATCCCAGCTGAAACCAGGACCGTATCCATATCATTTGCGCTATGATCATGTACCACACTATCCAATACAACCTCATTAACCACCACCCCACTTCCCATCCTTTGATATAATAAATTTTTTTTTTTTTTGATATAATAAAATTTTTTTCCCTTAATCTATGGACCACCTCTGCAAAATGTCTCTAAAATGTCCACAAACGTCCATTGTGTTCATTTAGTCCATGACTTTGGGCTCTATCTATTACAGTGGTCACTCAGGACGGGCGAAGTGTTGCGTGGAGTTACTGGGCACCAAAGCCAGCTCAGGTTGGGTCACTGCTGCACTTGCACGGCTTGTCCTCCATTGGTTCAGGTGGTTCCTGCTATAGCAATTCCTAAAACATGCAACGCAAATCATGGGTTACAACAATTTAAAGATATTTCCATTAAAAGCTCCACTGCTGGGCCCTTTGGACTGGACCATAGGGATTCATTGCAATAAACTCCTCCCCTTGCCCCTGCTCTGGCTTAGACTTATCCACAGACTGCAGTCCCTCCCATGAGCCACAGTCTCTCCAAGGGTCTATCTGCTGCAGCATAGACTTATCCATAGTCACAGTCACTTTGGGGTGCACCTGTTCCAAAACAGCCTCCTCCTTGGGCCACAATGAATTCAGAGATATACCTGCTCCAGTGTGGCCTT
>NW_010538561.1:0-372 GCF_000687285.1 Phaethon lepturus
TCAATAATAGCTAAGTGTCCAATCTGCCTTACAAATAATCTCATGAGCCAAAGGAGACCATCTTTAGGAGTAACAAGGAGACCATCTTTAGGAGTAACAAAACAAGGAAATTCTCCCGGAGATTATTGGCAAATTGATTTTTCTGAGTTACCCAGACAAAATGGATATAGGTACCTGTTAGTGTTAATTGATACATTTTCTGGATGGCCAGAGGCTTTCCCTTGCCACACCAACAAAGCTAGGGAAGCAGTTAAGATATTATTGAAGGAAATAATACCAAGATTTGGAGTGCCAATGGGAATGTCCTCTGATAGAGGACCACATTTTGTGGCAGAAGTAGTACAACAAATCAGTAAAATTTTGGGCATACAA
>NW_010538561.1:1334-1556 GCF_000687285.1 Phaethon lepturus
TACAAAGAATAAAGAAGAGTGCACCAAATTGGGATCGGGAGGTGTATATAGACTGAATAGTGAACTCAATCCGTGGAGTTCTGCACCAGGATGAGTTTGTCTATATGTTGAACCAATTAAGAAGAATGTTAGACAAGTCATCATGGATGTTGGTGAGGACTCAAGAATTATTTAAATACATGTAAAATTAGAAGAGGAACAGTATTTAGTTGTGGGAAATCT
>NW_010538562.1:0-4495 GCF_000687285.1 Phaethon lepturus
CGCCCGAGCGCTGCAGGGAGAGGGGCTGGGGAAGGAGGTTCCTGGTGGTGCTGGGTTCTGGCAATGCTGCAGTGCAGAGGAGTTGTGCAGAGACGGGGGAGGGAATGCAGGCAGCTTCGTGTAGTGATGCAGTGCAGAGCAAAGAAGAGGGAAAGCTGTGCTGCAGATCCTAGAGCTCAGGTAGGATTTGGGGAAGGAGCAAGGGCTGTCCGGATGCTGTAATGCAGTAGCGCAACAGCTCTGGGCGTTTGCTTGCCTTTACCATTCAGAGCAGGAGGGAGGCAACATTTTTTTAGGGCAGGCTCAAAACCCATTGATTTTATAAATCAGTTTTTATTTTCGAGTCTTTTAATGATGGCTTTTTTCAAGCTTTTTTCCTCCTTGAGATAAAGAAGTTTGATTTGACAGGTGATTCACATGTCACCATATGACTCCAGGAGCTGGGGCTTTATTTAAATGAACGATGTGATCTGCAGACCTGAGCTTAGGAAGCAAGGTCACAGTGACAGCAGGAGCAGAACTGTGTTCATTTGATACTTGAGTGATGGCTTCCTTTTAATCTCAGTTTTCACTTACATTGCATGTTTTGCTCAAGGAACTCCTCTTTTTTGCTTAAAATTGCTTTCTCCAAGTCTTGCATAAGATTTTTCTTAGTGTGGTGATATAATGGATTTACTGGGCAAGGAAATGTCCACAGTTTTGTTACAGAAATACATGAGGCCCTTATCAAGCAGGTTCTTTTTCCAATTAAATATGTCTTTGTTTTGCTTGTTATATGTGCCTGTTGGTGCTAATAAAGGTTGTGAGGAACTCCAGCAGAACTTGCAGTAAACCTACTTGAAGTTAGGAGAATGTAATTATTCTTTTTCACTTGGTTTCTCTTTCCTTTCAATCCTTTACAGTTTTTTTTCTGCATTAAATACTAATGGGTTACATATTCCAGTTTAGGAGAGGAAGGCTGGACTTGAGGCACAAGAACAGATGAAGCACAAAAGGATGTTGCTTCCTCCTATAGCACTTGTCACAAATAAAGAAATTCACTGAACAAAAAATGCTGAGGCTTGGAAGTTACTTTGCATTTTAAACTTAGAAGAGAAATGAGAAGTGTGGTTTAAAAATACAGCATGGGAGATCAGTGTGAGGCTATCTAGTTGTGTGGTGGGTAGGAGCTCCACTGAAGATGCAGAAAGACAAGAACTGCTGCCAGAGCTGGGACTGTGGGCATCCATTCCAGAGTGGCAGGTGAATACATAGCACTGAGGACTGTGGTGTTCTCCACCTGTACCAGTAGATGTTAACCCATCCCAGTCTTCACCTGAAATACTCCACAAAATTTTCAGTGGAAGTGCCAAGGCTTCCTCACTGTATTTCTGGAAGTGAAAGGGCATTTTCCTTAATTAATTCTGATGCTTTTAAGTTGTAGTTTACAGTATGCTCATTGTTGAGATACTTTCATCAGGAATCAACACAGACGTAACTCTAAGCAGGTAACATCCTCAGAAACAAACCTACATGTGGCCTGAGACCAGGTCTACATAACCAGGTGGGAAAAGTGCTGCTGTTTGCTATCATCTCCTTGATATTACTGGTGGAACTGTTATCACTCCCCAGTACGATGCCCTCAACTGTCAAAGAGGGGCTGTTCCTTCAGGGCTATAAGGTAATTCTCCAAGGAATTAGATAGGACTTTTTCAATAGGTTGTAGCGTGAATAACTATCATCTTACTCAGCCCCTCCTGAAAGGGGAAGAAATGCATAGCTGATTATCTGGTTGGATCTGGAAAAAAGCAGGGAGCTTGATCACTTGGTCGATTATCCACCGGTTTAAACATTACCTAGGTCTTTTCTTTATTCAGCTGCCTGCCTTTCTTATTCTTTCCTCACCAGGATTAACAGATAAGAAGATGGAGTGCTCAGTGAAAAGTGAGAGGTTTTGTTAGTAGATCTGTTCATGTATCAAAGTCCAGACTGCAGCCTTTTGTAAATTGACTCTGCTACTCTTCTTCTTTCATAAATTACTTTAAAAAATAGAGACAAAAGGCTGCCAACTGTGTTAGTTCCTGGAAAAATCCTTCTTCTGTTTAATATACAATTCTTCAGAGACATTTAAAAGTGAGATGCAGCCATGTGTGAATGCCTGCATATATACTGAAGTGCCATATCACACTGAAGAATTTCAACATCCCACATAGTAACTTTGCAGATTCCATTTTTTCCAAAAGAAGCCTGTTTCAGGTTTGGGAAGGTATCTGTGGTCAGCCCTTCAGGGACAAGGCTCTTCATTCACCCACACTGCACCCTCTAGGGTGACATTGGTACCCAAATCAAGTGTCCCTTCCCAGTTGTTTCAGCTTGGTTGGGCACAGGAGATGTGCAAGTACGTTGCCATGTCTACAGCCCTTTCTTTATACCTGTGGTTTGTGGACTTTGCTATAAAGACTAAGATTCTGAACTCCTTTTCATATTTATCTATTGTCATTCCCTAGGTCTTAGAAACTCTGCAGAAGGAGAGTTGCTCATTCTCTTATTTCTAACCACATGCATGCCTCTGCAAAATCCTGTTGCAATGGGCAGTTGCATGAAACATGTTTGCGGTTGTGGCACTTGCGGTATAGGTTTGCCATATTTTGGGTCATTTAGAAAGTGTGATGGTAGGGAATTCAGTTAGTTCATGTGGTAAACTGAGGCAGCTGTTGATCAGAGCATGGGAATTCTGGAGGTTCATGGATAAAAAAAATCACGCTGCCTGCATGTTAACATGAACCACTAACCTCCAAAATGTGACTCAAATGTGTAATATGTTTTCACAGGGGTGTGTTTCCCTGATATTTCCTCTCTGCCTTCCCCCCTGCTATTAAGTCACTGCTACTGTCAAAGCATCCACAGGGAAATCGGAGTATTGAATAGCTCATCTCTTTTTGAAGCAGGTTGTGATTCATATATTCTTTAAATGACTTATTTTTGTTGGGAATTTGAGGCTTTAACTTGAAGCCACTATTCCTGTTTTGTTTTTCTCTGCCAGAGAACTTCTTTCATACCTGATATTTTCCTATTAGAATCTTCATTCACTGTCATGGCATCACCTCTTAATCTTTTGGCTTAACAATATGTTAAATATACAATATTAGGTATCTTCAACTGCTCTGAAAATGGTCCTTTAAGGGAGCACTATGACCTCTCTGTGCATTCTCCATTTGCTGCTGGGCATTAATACAATGCCAGCACCTATCAGTGGCAAAACATCAAGCATCTGAGAATAGAAGCATGGCCAGCAGGTTGAGGGAGGTGATTCTCCCCCCTCTACTCTGCTTGGATGAGACCCCACCTGGAGTACTATGCCCAGCTCTGGGCCCCCAAACATAAGAAGGACACGGACCTGTTGGAGCAAGTCCAGAGGAGGGCCATAAAAATGATCAGAGGGATGGAACACCTCTCCTATGAGGATGGGTTGTTCAGCCTGGAGAAAGGAAGGCTCCAAGGGAGACCTTATAGCAGCTTTCCAGTACCTGAAGGGGCTTACAAGAAAGCTGGAGAGGGACTTTTTACAAGGGCATGTAGTGGTAGGACGGGGGGTGATGGCTTTAAACTGAAAGAGGGTAAATTTAGATTAGATATAAGGAAGAAATTCTTCACTGTGAGGGTGGTGAGGCACTGGCACAGGTTTCTCAGAGAAGCTGTGGATGCCGCATCCCTGGAAGTGTTCAAGGTCACGTTGGATGGGGCTTTGAGCAACCTGATCTAGTGAAAGGTGTCCCTGCCCATGGCAGGGGGTTGGAACTAGATGATCTCTAGGGTCCCTTCAACCCAAACCATTCTATGATCTGTGATACAAGGTTTAGAACCTGTGGGGACAGGGGTGAGCAGAAAAAAAACTCCAAGTCAATGCATTTTAAATTCTTGATGGAGTATGGGAAACTGCTAGCTAGAGTGAAGCAGAAGGAAGCATTCTTGGGGCAAGCAAACACCTAAAATTTCTGCAGTATCTGGTAGGACTGGACCTAGGACACCAGTTTGGACTCTTATTGTGCTGTGCATGAGAGCAGTGCCCTCAGTTGAGATATTGGTACACATTAGTTTAGAACTTTTGAAAAATTGAGGGATGGGAGCAGAACCTGAACCAAGACATATCTGGAACAGCGGCTTCTGTTCTCATGGACACCAGCTTTGCCCCACAAAAGCACAGCCCTGCTCAGATGCCCCATTGCAGCTGTGGAAAGGAGGCAGTGTTTGGACTCAGACTTTATGTTCTGATTTGAGACCACAGAGCAAAAGGAGTAAAATGGACAAAAGGTGGCCAAATGAGTGGAAAGGAGTCCGTAAAAAGCAATAGATGGGAAAAGAAAATTCAAGATGACATCTTTTTGCCTGCAGGTTTACTTGAGAGAGTTGAGTGTTTGTTCCCTTGACTTTGCTTTCATTAGAAACCACTGATTGAGATAACAAAATACTTAATCTTTGGAACTTGAGAGTTGAGTGTTTGTTCCCTTGACTTTGC
>NW_010538563.1:0-243 GCF_000687285.1 Phaethon lepturus
TCCAGCACCTCAATGTCCTTCTTGTAGTGAGGGGCCCAGAACTGAACACAGTATTCAAGGTGCGACCTCACCAGTGCCGAGTACAGGGGGACGGTCACTTCCCTACTCCTGCTGGCCACACTATTGCTGATACAGGCCAGGACACTGTTGGCCTTCTTGGCCACCTGAGCACACTGCCGGATCATGTTCAGCCAGTTGTCAACCAGCACCCACAGATCCTTTTCTGCTGGGCAGCTTTCCAGC
>NW_010538564.1:0-8180 GCF_000687285.1 Phaethon lepturus
CTGTGCTCCCGCTCCATTGACCAGTCGCCCCTGTGCTCTCAAGTCTTTTTTGACTGTCTTTGGGCTTCTTAGTGCAACCTCGTCGTTGCCAACCTGCATGACCAACAGGGGGTAGTAATCAGTGGGCCGAACCAGACCAAGGAGTTTCCTGGTGACGTCTCTCACCCAGGCCCCAGGGAGGCAGCAGACTTCCCTGTGAGTTGGGTCTGGTCGACATATTGGGCCCTCTTTTAGTTATGTCTCTTTTAGTTAATTCATAAATAAATTATACCCATATTGCAGTGGTCTGAAGGTGGCACAAGATGTGATTTTCCAAGAATTGTCATCTTACTGTTCTGGACTTATAGCTGGCCAGAAGAACTTGCCTGTCTTCTGTCAAACAAAGAGATAAATCCAAAAAATAAAAGATTAAAAGACATAAAATTTACACCTCACTTTCAAGAGAGGTGAAAGCCTGGAAAACATCTAGCCCTTGCTGATGTCCAAGATTGCTAATACTTATTCAGTTCCGCTGATAGTTAGAAAACTTTGGCAATGAATGAAAGTATTCACTAGAGGGGAAGAGTCTAAAACAGTCTAAAAATAAACACAGGCTATGTTTATTTCACTGAAATTAGTACTTTCAAGTATAACAGAAAATTTTACGAGAAGAATATTTATGATTTGGCAGTTTTATGATAGTAGAAAAAATAAAGCATTTTTATACAGTCATTTCAAAATATTACAAATATTTCACAAGAGTAGCCGTCTTAAGGACACCACCAAAAATCATTTAAAAAATGTGAAAAAGACTTCAAGAGTACATTTACCCTATTCTCTTGCCTGGAGGCAAAAGTCACATATAACAAGTTAATTCAGTACATGAGCTTGTCTAGACTGTTTCTAAAGACTTCCCATGATAGAAATTTGACAGTTTCCCAGTAATCTAACCCAGTGCTTCCTTGTATTTCCTGCAGAAAATCACCTCATCTCTCTCTCTCTCATTCACGATAATTTAATGCATTCTTCTTTGAGCTTGTCTTAGGTTTGTGGAACAGATTATTCCCTTCTTCTGTGCATCAGGCCTTTGCATCTAGAGTTTTCATTTCTCTAAATATCCCCAGTCCTGAATCCATTTTGTACACATCATGTTTTCTAGATCACTGACCATTTTCTTTCCCTGGGTTCTTTCCAATTGGCCTATATCCTTCTGTGTCCCAAAATTAAATACATCACTGGAGCTGATGACTTACCACTTACCATGTAGGATGGAAAAAAATAAATTAATTTTGTTACAAACAATACATCTATTGTACACTCCAGTATGTTTTCCTTTTTCACAAAAATGTGAAAAACATTTGACGACTTATTCATTGGAACTGGCAGCTCCCTTGCTCATTTCTACTGCTTATCCACTAATGTTGCCTCTTGTATTTCTTCAGACTATTATTACCAAGTATAAAAATTTTACAGTTTGTCATATCAAATGTAAACTTTTATGAGTATCGGAGTTGTAGATATCTGTTTGACTTAAACTTAGCACCCAAATGACTTTCAAAACTTCCACTGAGTGTCAACACCAAAATCAATAAAATACTATCTCTTTATACAAGTTGTTAATACAGAATATTACGAGATCCAGGACAAAAAAATAATCCTTTAGTTTGACAATAAATAACCAATAAATACTCTCAGAATGTAGCTTTCCTATCAGTTATATGTACATCTAACAGTGGTTTATCTTCCATGGAACAGAAGATTATTCCGGTGGTGGATGTCCCTTGGGTAACAGCCACCCACTCACCCAGCTGCACATTCACTCTCCATCCTCAGAGGTACAGGGGAAGAAAACAGGATGACAAAGCTTGCGGGTAGAGCTAAGGACAGGTAGATTGCTTACAAGTTACTGTTGTGGGCAAAACATTCTCGTGTGGGCAAAAATTAATTAATTCACAATTAAAATATATTCTGCTAGTAAGAAACAGATACAAACATTAAATCAAAATTGTTACACCCCACCTCTCCTTTCCCATGACCAGCTTCATTCCTTCATTCCTGACTCCTCTTACCCACACTGAGTGTCACAGGTGAAGAGGGGTTGGGGGGTTACGGTTGTGGTTTGTCACTCTTTTCCTCTCACGCTTTCCTCTCCTCTTTAGAGGGCTCTTCCACAATCCTTTAGACTGATACCGTAGAGTATCTGAAAAATGCATGCAAGTCTGGCAGATATTCCACAGTACCTGCAAAAACCCATCTTCTTCTGGAGTTACAGTTGAAGGCCAAGCAAGATACCCTAGCCTGTCTCTAGTGGCATTAGGCATTTAACTGAATCAAAAATCTGCACATTAGACATCTTGGGGTGCAGGGAATTAGCCTTTGAGTTAGGCTGCTAGAATTGAGTGTTTAAAATGTAGAAGCCTGAGTCTTAGCTACTGCTGAAGTTCCCATCGTTCTCAGTGAATCATATTCTTCTCACCCTTAAAGAGAAACTTTAATCTAGTCAGATGAATGACTTAATTCAGATACCATTGAATGTTCTGATTAGGTTATCACTAATCAAAATGAAAATTTAGATAACCTTTCAATGTAACCTTACATCTAGGTGTCCTGAAGTAGATAGACTACTGGCAGAAACACTGGAGAAGAAATACCTCTTGAACTCATTTAATTGTATACAGAAACATATTTGAAATAGGTCAGATGATAAATACCCTAAAAGTGCTATTTCTAGTGACCTAAGAGGGTTATAGGATGGCAAGTTTAGATGTAGATTGCATTTAAATTCTATTGCAATTTTCTAAGTTCATGTGTGATGAATCTTACTGCTTCAAGGAAAAGGGTGTTTGCTTTCTGGTCTGACTCTAAACTAGAGTTCAAAATATCTAGGTTTAAATCTCACTTTGCTACAGACTTTCTCTGTTGGCTGGAGTAACACTGTAGGTATGTTACAGTGCTATAGGTTCAAGTCCCAAAAACAGTATGGTAATGTTGACAAGACACTCTGACTGAATTCGCTCTGAAGCTTATTTAGACGTTGCTGTGTTTTATGTCATTATGTCACATAGACATCCTATTCACACAGGAAAGGTTTGATAATGTTTTTTATTTTATGTTCAGATTTTCTTTTCTTTCAGAAAAGGGACTTCCTGTGTGTTTGTAAAATTTATACGACTGTGAATCTGTAGTTCTAATATTATCTTCTCTATGTTACCATCATAAAAACAGAGGAAAATTTTTAATTTTTTTTTCTTCCCAGATACCTTATTGACAAAGCTTTCATAAAGTGAAGTCATACATATAGCTTTATAAAGCTAAAATATAATAACTAAACCTAAAGGAAAATGTACCACCATTGTTAATGCAGAAGTCTTAAACAAAGTCTTGTTCTAGATACCTTAAATTACAAAACTACACTTGAATATTGAAGCAGACACTCCATATTAAGAAGACTGAAGAGAGTAACTTTACGGAAAAATTTTTTACTACTGTTCATGCAGACCTAAGGAGAAATGAAGGTTCTCTGAAGTTTTCAGATAAATGTTTAATGTTTCATATTTGACTCATTGGCAGTGCTCTGTCAACCCCCTTTCAAAGAACTGCCTTCAATAACCCTACACAGTAAAGTTCCTTCAGCCCAAAGATCCTTGGTATTTTGCAGGGGCAATATACTAGATGAGCTTTGCTCAGCAAACACCCATCTCCATAACTGTTGCTGAAAGATTTATAAAGAGTCAGGGAAAACGGATTACACATCCTGGCTTAATGGATGGACATACTTTATACTGTTTAACAGCTTTATTGTGGGGACAAGGGGAAGGACGGCTTTAAAAGAAATAGTCCTGCATTATGTATAAAACTTACACTACACCAGCATATCACAAAATGCCAAACTGACACATTTCCACATCTTTGCTTGTAATCATGCCCCTGAAGAACTAAATTTTAAGGGTAAAGTTGCTGTAATGCAAATTCTAACCTAGTGCTTAACTTAACGTCATTAAAATGTAAAGCCCAGTTAAAGAATTGCTAACATTTCTGCTCCATACAGATCAGCCTACAGTACTTTAGAGAAGCAGAAAGGGAATAGGATTGATTTTGTTTCCAGATTCAACCAATCTGTGGAATGAACAGGTAAGTCCAGTGCTTGTTCAAAGTGAGTATTTCACTGGGCCTTGCTCTGTTCTGAGAGATTTGAACCTTAAGCATTAAGGGATGGGGGTAGGAAGATCACCAGTATTAGATTACTGGATTCAGTGCGTTACTTCAGGAATTTCTCTTTCAGTATGCTTTTTGCTGAAACATTAGCTTCTCAATAGTATTATTATAAAAATGTCTACCTTTTTCTTCCTTTGAGATTTACTACCATGTTTCTACATCTTGTAAAGGCTAGAAAAAATAAATGATGATATGTTATGTTGTAAATTTTCTGTTGACACGAGGTCGGAATGGCTAGGTCTTTTGAGCGGTACAGTTCATTCTAAACGAATGCTTTGTACTCTTCTGTCATGTATGCAGTAAACATTGCAACCTGAAATGGTTTAGTTATTTATTCTCTATTCTTTGTGTGTTTTAAATTAGATACAATTTACCCTACAAATTTTTTTCCTAGTTTCAGTGTGAACAGAGCAAAGGACAAACTAGCAATGGTTTAAAAAAAGAGCTGTGCAACAGTCCTTTATGTCACCATAGACTGGGTCCGGTCTGTAAAGCCTGAAGCAGGATTTAGCCGAAACTTAGATGTCTTCATCTAAACTGTGATCCAAATGTCCCTGCAGCTTTAAGCCTTGAGGGATCTGAACTCTTTAAAGAAAGTTATGGGTTTATTTTACTTGGAAGTTTGGAAGACTTTTAAGGTGTGATATTTGCCCTAGCTTCAGATAGCTGTGGCATAGAGAAAAGAAAGAACTATACTTATTTAGAGTGAGACTGACATATTTTAGACAGATACCTTAGCATGGGATGAATCATACTACATGAATTGACATTTTTCTCTTCATTAACTGTGAAGTGAGACTAAGCTGGGTATCTGCAGTATAAGTATTCACAACAGAGTTGCCTGAAGTTAGTGCAGAAACAGCCCACATCCTACTTTTATGCATGTTTAGAAACATCCCCAGCCAGAGTAGGTGAACATATAGCTCACCTGGATGTTTTTTTTCTTAAGGCTCTTAAGGATCTCAATTCAGAATGCATTAGTCTTAACTAATAAGTAAATAAATAAAATTATAATAATTTAAAAATAATAAATATGGGTTTTAAAATATAAAAATACATAAAACAAATACAAATTTAAAACAGCTCTGATGCACAATTCCTGTAATAATTTAGTAGTGATAGTATTTACCAAAAATGCAATTAGCAGCAGGCTTGCTCATCACCACTCCTCATCTACAAACTCATCTCCTAAGAATATTACTTCTAAAACTTTATAAGGCACCAAAGGTAGGAGAAATTGAATTCTCTCTCTCCTTTTGTGCTGCACTGCAACACAAATTCAAGACCTCTGAGACTGGAAGATGACATTATGATTGGGAGGATAATTCCAAGGATGACACAGACTTAAGATTCTGTTTCAAAATCAGGGACACCTAAATTTTAGACAAAAAGGCCTTCCACCAAGCACAAGTAAGTAGGTAAATAAATAAAGCAAGCCTCTAAAACTGGGGATCAATGAGCTCCAGATGGGTCCCTAGGTTGGATTACTTTATTTGTATATTTTGATCAAAATTTGCAAATTTGTATAACAAAAATATTTTTCTCAAAACTCTTAAACATAAATATGTTTATTTCAGAACTTTGGGACTACTGAGGGAAATGTCAAAGATCTACAGAATTTTTTATTAAATAAATCCACTTTTTGAAATTTTATTTAATTTGAAAGTAAACTGTTTACATACAAACTAAGATAGGGTAAAGTAAGTCTATATATTTGAGGAAATTTTATAAACATTTGAATTTTATAATTCATAGTTACTGCAGTAGTAGAAAATGAAAGACTTTAAGACTGCATAGTTAAGAAGCTGAAAGATTCATGTTATGGGTAGATTGAGACAGTAAAGATATCCAGGGAAGCTGGCACTATGACAATAACAGAAGTTATGCTGAAAATTATTAACCTGGCATGAGTAAAATAAAGTGTTATATAAGTAAAATTAACGGTCCATCTCCAGTTTTAGTTCACACCTTTATTTTATTTTTGCTTTCCCTTAATTTTGAACACTTTTTCTTCTTCATCTGTATTTAATTTTTACTGTAGCTCACATTCTCTTTTTACTTTTTGTTGTCTATTTTTATTTCTATTTCCCCTTCCTGCTTTAAAATCTTTGTTTCTTTTTCTTTCTGTTAATATCTCTCTTTCAGTTATCTGTGTTCAAGCTCTTTTCTTCCTTTGTGATATTTCTGTTGTTCTCATTTCACTGGTTTTAGATATTATTTTTTATTTTATTTCATCTTATTTTTTACCTTGTATTAGCCTGCTTTTCTAAAGAAGCTTGGCTTATGCAAACACAATACTTTTTCAGCTGTCTATCTGTCTCACATCAGTAACTTCTGAATCTGATGGCTCATTAAGCAAAACTGAGAGAAGAGTATAAAGCCTTACAGATAAGGTGTTTCCCAATAGGTTTGGGAAAGTTGGCAGTTGGTTAGAAGGCAGATCCAAATGTTGTCCCATCAAAAGAAAGGCAGTTACCACAAAACTCCATTCTGAGAAGCAACACCTGAAGACTGGTACTGCCAACAGCCAACTGAGTGTATGCTGCAACTTGCCTTGCCAAGCAGGTGAGGAACATGGGTGGGCAGCAGCCCCAGAGACTAGCAAGAAGAGAAGGTATGTCAGCAAGCTGCAGGAAATTGGGCGGCTTCTTTAGCTTTGTTGCTCATCAACTTTTTTTTTTCCTCCTGTTCCTTCTGTACCACTGAAGTTGAGCTAAGCCAAGTGTTTTGACTCTGCAGAAAGCTGTTGTAGTGCTCAAGCCACTGTACTTGTCCCTGGTATACACAAAACCTGACTTTGGTGACCAGGTCAGGAGACAGACCTCTATTCCACTGTGTACAAATAGGATCTATCCATGAACACTGGATGAGCAAAGCAGATAGATAGAAGTGTGGTTATCAAATAAATGCTTTTGTAGGACTAATGGTCCTAAATTATTGCATAAAAGAAGCCAAGTCACTAGCACAGTTTCTAAAAGCAGGTACGCTTTCATTTCCACAATTTTATTGTACCAGAAACATGAAATTTATGTTCAATTTTGTATCATTTTCCTTCATTTTAAGGAGTATTTAATAATTTCAACCAGTGAAACAAACAAACCCCCCAAACCTGATTCAAACTAAAAATTTGGGATTCCCAAGTCGTCTGTTACAACAGCTGAAGTACAGCAGAAGGAGAAAAATCATGCACTAGGCATACTATAGTGCACAGGGAAAGACAGATGTTTCATCTAAAGATACATGCATGAATCTTCAACCAAAGCATATGCAGCACAAGAAGTCAACAAGAAGTAGCTAACAGGAAACCCAGTTAACAACATATGCTATAAATTCAGGAATTTATCTATTAAAAAAAACCCCAAAAACACAAAAAACAAACACACCTCCCCCCAGAAAAACACCACCAAACAGAGATAGCACTGCAAGAAGGGACCAGAACTTTGTTCTCTGCAGAAAACAGCACAAACACATACAGGTTGCTCTCTCTCAAACTCCTAGTGTTTTTGTGAAATTATGCTTCTTTCTCCATAACGGTATTTAACAAATAAGATATAGAGTTCCACACATACCCTAATTAAAGCCTGATCAATAGCTTAGATGCTACAGACTCTTGTGAAAGTGAAGAATCTTGTATTTAATCTATATGCACTGGAGGAGACATAGAATTAAGGTTCCTTATTCTTGGCCAAGTGCCATAGCTGTAAACTGTATGTAAAAAGTGGCATAATTTACTTTTCTCCCAGTACCTCATTTTGAATAGGTAAAATAAATGAAATCTGAGTATTTTTGAGACAACATTTTAGTCACTACACAATTCAGTCAGTATATGTGAGGTATATACAGAGTATACCTCAAATCAGGTTTCACAATAGAAGTCTGCTGTTTTGTTTACTTTCTGGATCATTTTATGGTTCAGCTGAGAGCCAGACAACTTCATCTAGATAGGCAAGAAAGAACTGGAGAACTTCCAGATCAACAGGGAAAGA
>NW_010538564.1:8211-24878 GCF_000687285.1 Phaethon lepturus
GAAATGTCAGTGGCTGATGGATGTCAGTGTTTTTGTCTTTCGCTTGGGCAGGTGAGGGCAGGAATAAAAGTGGATTACAATTTTTATTTTGAGAACATAATTTAAGGGAAAATTACCTGTGTTTTGGAGGCATCTATGGACTTTAGTAGTCTTATCCATGTTTCCCCGAAAAGATATTAACAGGGACCTCTAGATCTATAAAAATATATGAGAATACACTTGCCAAACAATACTGAAAATAGACTCTAAAATGAGATGATCAGGAAAAGAAGGAAATACGAAACACAAATCAACCAGTGGTTTACAGAAATTATTTGTCAGTTAGCTCTCTATTCACACTTACCTCTATAATTCTGAGTCCTCTCTCCCAAATTCCTGCTCTGACTCTTATTTTTTCCACCCTATTCTCTACTATCCTTAATCCCACTATATTAGAAATGCCTAGAAGAATGCATTAATTTAATAGAGTTCTTAGCCATTTGTATTGTTGTTATTGCTATCACCACCTGAATACTGAATAAAAGGAAGACTTTTTTTAAAGCTTGTACTTTAGATATTCTACCTAATTCTAGGATGATCACTGCCAAAAAGTTCTTCTTCATAATGAGGCTGCTGAGAAAGCCATGAGTGCGAACTGTTTTAATTTACCTTTTATATAACTGGAAAGCCTGAAATTCTTCCTAAAGTATTTCATGTATTTACATTTCAGTTATTTACTCTGAAATCCAATAAATGTACCTTTTGGTGTCATAAATCAGTCTAATCTAGATCATGTCTTTAAAATAAAAAAAAAAAGTTTTTACAACATTTGTCAAGCTCTGATGCATGGAAATACTCAAACAAGCAACACACTTTGGATACCAGCTTTCCTAGACTGGAAGCAATGTGCTATGTGATGCTCACCTAAGAATCATGGGAAGTAGTTTGGGTATAAGCATGTGAGATTAAATTCTAAGGTAAAGGGATGTACAACTTTGCTACAAACTAATAAAATCCAGTGAATTTGGATTCTGTATTTAAATCTTAATATGAAAAAAAAAAAAAAAGACCAAAACCCAAAACAACCCCCCCCAAAACCCCAACAAAATAACCCAGAAAACCTTCAGGATATCTTATCAATCACTGTGCCTCCAATTAAACGAAGTTCTCATTTTTCCTCCAGCAACAAAGGCAGCAGCTACTCCCAGTAATTTACATGCTTACAGTTTACTGTTGTAGTATGTCCATTCCTATATTCTTTTACACATTGGCTTTTTGAAAAGAGGGGATCATTTTCCTCTTTTAGATCAAAAGGGCAGGAAATAGTGTATTGAATTCCAAAGAAACATTCTGCTGGAGTGTAAGTAATGACTAATGAGAAGCCATGAAGTAACAGCTTTATTCAATTGCTGTTACTGTCATCACCCTGTTTACACAATGAACTGAATTACCTCTTGTGCAGTATCTTTGTGTAACTCCAGCAATTCAGCCATAGCTGAAACTTGTTTCATTGCTGGGTCAGATACTAGCCAAAGTGCCTGTAAATGCTCTTTGCTTACTGTTGTTGAGCTGGTGGTAACAAAAATAGGAAAAAATTACTGCACAGTTTAGCTAGCAATACACATGCCATTGCAGCAAGCACAGGAGGCACTGAGAGCTGAGGCATTCCCATTGTCAGTAGTGAGACAACAGGGGAATTGAGAGCAAAGATCATCGTATTATGATCTCACTGTGACCATCATTTAGATTTTTGTTTTGTGTGTGCCTGAAAGCGAACACTTATGCCTGAGAAACAACTTTGGAAGAGAGGAGAAATGATTTTTGAATAAAATATCTCATGCAAGTTTTATCTTTTTTTTTTTCTTAAAACTGTAATCAATCTCAAAACCACAAAGTTAAACTCTAATGGAGTCTAAGTGACATGAGCATTAAGTAATGACTACAGTAACACAGAAATTCCATTCCGCCATTTGACAGAAAACCAGAAACTTATCCACACTTTAGGTAAGACTGGGAATTTAGCACATACTTTTTCACTTTTTTAATGAGTATATTTTTATATTAACATTTCCAGACCATAAAAGTGATTTCTTTTTAGGTAAGCTACACCATGACATAAGCTGGCAGCAGCCCCTTTTCTCCAATGTGTATGTATTCGGGGAAAAACCCCCAAATACAAAAACCTTACATTGCCCACATTGTAATGCAGTATTTGGTTTGCAGTGGTGCTGCTACTTCGCTTCTTTTGATCTCGTATCTTCTTTCTCACTGTCAGTCATGAGTTGTTGATTTTTTTAACTGTGGAGTTGTATAACATTATTATGTAAATGTTTCCTTATCCTCCAAAGCAGCAGCCCTCTGCTGAGAAGTCAAACAGTACTGCAGAGCTCTGTGACAAGATTTGAGGGCTTGAGACCTGACCTTTGAGTGAATACATTTTAATCAGGAGATTTGATTACTATGCATAGGATGGTTAGGGACTGTTTCTCCTATGCTTGATTTAAAAAACCATGGATCAGCTTCTCCATAAAGCTCAGCTTAGTAGTGCCTATCTCTGCTCTGAATTCCTTAAATTATGCAATGCCATGTTTGTCAGCCTTCATGCACAGCCACAGTGGGAAACATGAAACAAGGCTCACATAACCTGTTGAGCAGTTCCACCCATATGACTGACTATGCTGAGTCCAACAATCAACTTTCTCATGCAAGGCATCATCCTCAACTGCTGAAGCACAGAGGCTGAGAAATGCTTCTTACTATGTTGAAATTATTCTTGAGGCTAAAACCTACATTTCAGGCAATGCTCAGAATTTTACTACATTTACAATGATGAGGAGAAAGGATGTCATAAGAAAGCAGTTCTTCAGTCTTGCTCAGCTCATTATGTTACATTTTTTTGACTCATCCTTCAGAAGTTGAACAGCTTGAGACAAAACTAAATAATTCTTGTCATCTGATTTTGGTTCATCTTTCCTCTAGTCTTCATTAGTGCTACAGTTCCTTGCTTGACAGGGTAACAAGCAACTTAGATTCTCCCTTAATTCATTCCAAAGCATGTTAGCCTTAGAGACATTTAGCTCAAGTGAGTGATTTGTGAAAAAAGGACTTTTTTCCCCTTTGTTCAACAAAATAAATCTCTGATGTTTATCCTCATGCAGTGTGTCCTCTTAACAGATTTTAAAAGAAGAGAAGAATATGTCAAATTCATCTGGAGGCCTCAGCCAAATCAGATAATTGCCATCTCTTATAATCTGCTTTTAGGGTTTGATTTTTAATTTACCATTAGCAATTCTTAAACTCTCCATTTAAAACACTACTGAGCAGAAAAGAAAAAGTCAAATGAAACCCTTCTTGATTTTGTAGAAGTTACCACTGGACTTGTAATCATGTCCTCAGAACATAATTATTTAGAATTTTTTCATTAGCAGTTGTTCTGAACAGGCAGAATTATTAAGAATTTGAATTAATTAACATCAAGCTTTTAACATTTTTAGTAGATAACTTTGGAGAAGAGAGAGAAGGGTCAAATTAAGGCCAGGAAGTGGAAGCTTAACATGCTCATTTCTTTGGGGCATCTGGCATGTGAGTAGCTTTACAAAAGACAAAAGATTCCGTGTACAAGCCCTAGAATTACTAATATGCATCTTGATAAGTAAAAGACATTAGAAGCTTTTCAAACTAGAATTTGCAATCTCAAAATTGACATTAACGTCATGCCAAACTATAACAACATACAAGATTTGATCATAAGAGAATAGCTAATATGGAGTTGTTAAAAGCAAGTGGTATTCTATACAGTCTAAAAAGTGATAATATTACCCATAGAGTTGCAAGATCATAAAAGGTAGATATATGAATATGAAACTTTCAGTTAGTTTTCCAATATCTCCTAAGTTTCTTGACAGAATTGAGCAATGACAATAAATGAATAGGGGAGTGAATCATGTCCCTGATTTAGCATAAATATGGGGGAAATAGTCACCAATTAATAATAAATAGAAAAGCAGAAAATAAAATTAAATTGTGCACATCAAAAGAAAATATGTTTCTCATCCTCTGAGAAAGAATAAACGTTATTAACGGAGTAGTATGTCCTGGCAAAACCTCTTATGTCAACTCCGAATTTAGGATTTTAAAATTCATATACCAGCTTTACTATCTAATTTAATGCCTTGACTATATAATTACCCATGGTCTTATTTTATTTTGTTATTTCAAAAAAGATAACATTTGTATTTGTTTTAAAAGTGGTGGTAAACAGAATTCGATCACAAGCCAATGTTTTCTATGAGTTGATGCTGTAAATCAGTAACTCCTGTGGTTCATTTCGCTTCTCTTGGACACTTTTTAGAATGGAATGGGATATTCCCTGGAAGAGTTTTCTTCACTGTCTACTGAAGGAGCCTGGACACCTATCTCAAAAGAATTTCTGAATTACAATAAAAGGGTGTGGTGAATCATGTTCATAAAGCCTTGCCCTGTTTTTCAGAACTGTAATGGAAAGACATTCCTCCTTTCACTTTTCAGGATCACCCTAGTATCAAACATTAGAAATGATTGTTCATGCACAGCCTTTCTATTTATATTCTTTAATGAATATTTGAGTATTCACACAGATGTCTAGCATTTTTCTGGAAGTTTGCAATAAAGCACTGAAATGAGATCCAGCCACAGGATCTTCTTTAACGTATTCTGGTTTTAAAAAGTGGGGAGAGGTCCTACTATTGCTGGATAGGAATAGTCAAGGCATGCATATCATGTTGACCTAACGCTGTTTAGGGCTTGTGTTGTATAAGGGTTGCAACAGAAAAATGCAATCATGGTTAAACAGTGATATGTTTTTCAAATATTCAACTATCAAGTTCTGATTGGAAGAAAATTGAGGGCATTTTATATGCTATTCATTTCTTGCTTCCTTTGCTCACTGATAACTTCCTAAACCCGAAGTTCTGTGGAAAAAAATGAAAATTTACATGAGAACAAGAATACCATTGAAGAATCAAGCCCAAGTAAGGAAACTTATATAACCTGACCTTATTTACTTATATTTGAGGTATTCTACATAGCCCTATCAATTGTCAAAATAATTTATTAAAAAATATTTTTCCTCCTTATATTTCATGCTCCTTCTGAAATATGTTATGCGAGGTAAAAAAATTGTTTTTATAAAAGATTAGTTGCCAGAAAAGTGTAAAGATATTATGTAAACATTACTTTGACTACTTTAGGAAAGAAACTTAACATCCTCTTCCCTTCAGCTCTCTCTTTCCTCCAAAACTTACCAAAAAGCTTTTTCTTTGCTAAGTCCATTTTGAAACATCAAGTGCCATATAAAAATACCCTGCAATATATTTCAGAATCTAAGAACTCCTTCATATTTCAGAAATTTGTCACTGGAAGAATAGTTAAAAACAATCATATCATACTTTAACCTTTGACCTTTCTTTGGTGATGGAATGCTTTTTCTTCATCGCTTATCTACAAATGAGACTTGTACTGACCACAGCACATCATGTCTGCCTTATTATTGTGAGTTAATAGTAGCCTGAGGACTTCTTTTGTTCTCAGCTCTGCTGTTTATTCTTTTTACCCAGAGGTCAGTAGCTGCTCAAACCATCAGGAACTGCTGAAAACATGCTCACATTTTCTTTTGAACCAGCTGCTGATTCTGACACAAAAGGTCTTATATGGAAATCCTTACCAGTGAAGAGCTGTAAAAATACAGTTTTCAAGCATATGTTAAAGGAATAAGGAAAAGTTTAACAGAATTATTTTGTAAAAGTTATAGTAGAATTGGACATTGTTCAAAAAAACAAGGGTATTTTATATAGAAATAGAATAATAATACAAAGCAAGGCTGACTGATGTAGTTACAGGTACAGTGAAATCATTAAATGAGTTCTTTGATTTTTCCAAGGACTATGTTCACACCTTTTTTTTAATATTGCAGATGGAACAATGAGTGAAAATATTGTTTTCTAGTTTTTTATTTTGGACAAATTCTGAACTGATGAACTTGTCTTCAAAAAGTAAAAATCAGTGGAAAACACTTGAAGGGCTTACTTTTTTATCAAAACCAAGTAATTGAAAATTCCGTTTTGTCAGTTACATGCATTGGATGATTTTAAACAGTGAGGAAAAATATCTTTGCAAGAATAAATTGCATAACAAGGTTATGTAAACCAAGTAAATCATGGTTTATCATGTAAATCAAAGGGAACAGATTTTAAAACTATTTCTTCAATGCAAAATTCACCCCATTACTCTGGATCACATAAGGCTGAATGTTTTACTTACAGCTCACTGAAAGGTCAGACCAAACAGCGTTGGCACAGAACTCCTCAGTCCTGAAACTATCTGGAAAGTTGCCTGATTTAGGACTGTAGCTTTCAGTTTTAGATAAGGATAAACCTAAGAGGTGGATTCAGCAATGATTTCTATGTCTATCAAGTGGTAGTCAGCTAAAATTAGGTCTTAGTGCCCACATTTGGTTGCTCTGAAGACATGAGTGATCTTCCCCCCCCATGCATGTTTTTAAGGCCACCTCAGTAAAAGTGGCTCTGCCCAAGTGGAGCGTAATAATCACTAATCCTCCCCATAAGGCACTAGAGTAGCTTATTTAGAATATGCTTAGCATATCAGTTCAATCAGGGTCACTGCAGGAGGTTGTGACATCAGCAGGAGTCATTACTTACCAGGGTTCTGCTATAGTCAAATTAAGCAGCAGCACAATAGCTATTTCCCCTGAAGTCTGTTGTCTCATACAGATTGCCTGTGTTTAAAAGATGGACTTATGAAATAACCAGAGCAAAGCAATTCTCTTCCTAAAATGCATCACAGAAATTCTGTTTTGTGCCCATAATTCTCTGCCTTTTTATGAGTTTATTTTGATTGATTTAGTATATATCCCTTTGGTGAAGAGAAAACTGGCAGTCAATGGACTGAAAAACATGTTGCTGTTTAAATGTGTTGGTTTACTGAAATCTACATAGTTAGGAATGAAGCATATTTTAACAAGATTTTCTTGTTTTGTTTTGTTTTCTTTTTTAGAATAACACTTAAAGAATTACAGATATGCTAATATTTGGTTCAGACTTTGATTATTCATTGAAATGTATTACTTCAACTTTTCATTTTAAAACATCTTGTGTCGTAGCAACTGGAAAGCTTTTAACAGACTCGAAGAACATTTTCTTCCAAATTTTATTTTGAAAAGGTTTGACATTTAATATTTCCTTCAAAGAAAACTCAGAATTTGCACAGAAGATCCAATTCTTACTTGTCTGTATCAGTTAAAGGAAAAAAATAATACGTGTGTGCATTATATATTCATTAAACACACGCAGACACAGACATGCACACATCCATGAAGACTGAAGCCTGTTGTCTTCATAGACTAAGTTATATGTCATTCTTACTGACTACTGCTGCAGCAGCAGGATTAGTTAAAAAAACCCAAACAAACCAAAATACAGAACCAACAATAGCATTTACTATATTGTGTTATCCAATTTTGTTCAGAAACTTAAATTAATTTACCATGATGATGAAGTGCATGAGATCTGTTTACATCTGCAGTTGTGCCCCTTGAGGAGCTGCACAATGGAATTATAATCCACGTGGAGGCAAGCTGTAGGATTTGTGACAAACAGGGAGTGAATCGACTTGTCAGTCTCACAAGTAGAGTGTCCGAGGTTTGCAAATGTAATGTCATCAAACTTAATTTCTATTCCGCTTTATATATAAAATGCCCCAAATAAAATTCCACGTTATACTGTGACTGAAGGAACATGTTCTTTCTGAACAGCTACATTCCTTGAGCTTGTCCATACCTCTCAAGAGATAATGAAACTGTCCTTAAGAATTAAAAGTGAAAGGTGAGATAAACGGATTAAATTCGCTGATCTTTATTGTTGTGTTTTGTGTATCTAATTGCAAAGTGAGAAAGACATTAAGCATCCTATCATCAAACCCAACATGTTATTTGGTGAAATGGTGTTGAATACTTGATGTTATGGTAAATTCCATTGTAGACGAAGACCAAAGAGGATAACAATACTTCACCATCCTGTCTGTTTTACGTCTGTTTTATAAAGCTTTACATATTCTTGTTCCTGCAGAGAGCACAGAGTATTGCTTGGTTCCTCATAGATCTGGGGTTTATCTGAGGTGGTCTTGCTGCTATTGAAGCTGCTAGCTATTTTTAAAATAACCAGCAATAGCAAAGAATGCAGTCTTTGCATGTATATTAATTCCAAAATATATCTTGAAGTTGGACTTAGGCACATTCTGATGGGAGCTAGCAATGTTGAATTTCACCTTCAACCTAGTCTAACAGTGGTGGCTAAGCAGACAGTACCTAGCAGTGCATGTGAGACGGGGACCAGCAAAAGTATGTTTGTTATTCATTTATTAACAAATGAAAACTATGATTTCCTAGTGATCCTGACTAATTGTGATTTGCTAATGACAACGTTAGTATTTAAGTCCATGCTTAGCAGCAAACCCCATGATGTTCTGGCAAACCCTGTGAAGCAGGCAGCTTTGCTCTGCAGCAGCTTGCCACCAATAACAACTCTGTCTTGTATGGAGATAAGATGGCACTGCTTAGCTCTCCATGATTACTTTCCTCTCTGAACAGAGTAATTCTAGGCTTCTGATTATTCCTTTTTTGGAAGTCTG
Source organism: Phaethon lepturus (assembly GCF_000687285.1). Classification (NCBI taxonomy): domain Eukaryota; kingdom Metazoa; phylum Chordata; class Aves; order Phaethontiformes; family Phaethontidae; genus Phaethon; species Phaethon lepturus. The sequence continues at coordinate 16,873 of NW_010538564.1, forward strand.
TGTTTTTAATCACACTCCAGTATCCCTTCTGATTTTCAGACAACCTTGTATGAATAACTGCTAAAGAAATGTATGTATGTTACATATAACATATCTTTATAAATAAAAATAGCAGAAAAACATGCAAATGAAATATATAAAGAAACAAACAAATAAATCGGTATTCACTGACACTGAAAAACAAAAACAAAGTGAAACTACGTTGAACTGGATTCAAGATTTAAGGTAGATAATATTAGTGTAGGGGTTAAAAAAATAACATAATGTTATCCTAAAAGACATTCAACAGCTGTAATTCTAGCATGGAGATAGTTTGAGTTCTTCTGATGTCACAAAATAACTATTTAGAATGGTGGCTTAACTTACTTTACACTTAGTCATAATATACAGCTATATTGTCTGATTTGAGGCAGTTTTCACTTAAATTTAGCTTCTACTAGAGTGGAAGTGTGAAGATACTCTAAGTGTGGCATTTCTTAAAATTCTGTTTTTAATATGTCATATGACATTTAAAATTACATATTTTAATCTATTTCATAAAATAAATACCAGTCCTAAATTCTCAGAACCTTTTCTTCTGAAGTTAACATGCTCAGTTTAGGGAAAATGCAACGTATGCAACATATGCTCATTTATAACAAAGGAACTTATTCAAAGCTGGTATTGACATATTTTTGACATTTGACATACAATATGCATGAGGATAACATTCAGATTACTAATTCATGGATGAAAAAGTTGGAAGAAGGAAAATTGAAGGCTGCTGTAGCGGTGTTAATTTATATGTTACTGAAAAATAAGTTTAGCTGTCTTCCCAGACACTGACAACTAGAAAATATTTTCAAAGTGATTGTGATTTGTCTGAAGCAAGCATATAGTTCTACTGCAAGGATTTTTTTCAGTCAGTCAATTCTGCTACTACCTACTTATAAACAATTATCAGAGCCCTATGAGATTAATCAAAATGAACAAAATGTACTCTTGAATGATTTCAGTTAATTATACCAAGCAGAAACTTTGCTGAGAGGGTCAAGTGTGATGATATGTACTCAAAGTGCTCAGTATTCTAGAATAAAATTACTTTGATCTTTGAAAAAAAATCATAAAAGTGGAATGAATATCACTAGCTGCATAATTGTGTCTTTTTCCAACATACATATTTTCTCTAAAAGGTTGTAATAGGGGTCTGGGACTACACAAAATCGTTTAGGACTAGTCACAAAAAACTTTCTTCTCAGCTATGAAGAATTTCACAGATCTACAAAGGTCTAAAAAAATAGTCTGAAAATTACAAAACTTATTCTTTCTAGAAAAGTCTTTTGTGTGTAACAAATTATTTGCCTTATAGGCCCAAATTTGCAAATATTGAGGGGAAAAAAGACTTAGCTGTTATTTTTCTTTACTTCCAATATACAGAATATAGCTTCCAATATACAGAGCAGAACAAATATACTAAGTCATCTGGAAAGTTGGGGATTTAGTGTTTGCATGGTTTTATTTGGTGTTCGTGTGAGAGTATGGAGACAAGGGAAAAAAGTGTTCTGCACATGGATTGTAAAGAAAAATCACAGCCCAGATGGCTATGCCTGTCACCTATCTGGGCACACGGCAGAGAAAAAATGTTGGTTCTTCATTCTAGCAATAAGCCATATGGAAAGAAAAGAAATTGTATATACTTAGTATTTAACCATGTTTAATTACACACATTATTTTTGCAACACGGACATCTGCCTAAAATTTTGAATGCCTTGTTTGAATTATTTTAGATACAAAAAATATATGTGGTTTATTCATTTAACACTAACAAATAACTGACAAAGGTAAAATGTTAATAATCTCATTACATTTATAAAATACCAGTGCACAAAACATATTTTTGTTCTGTTTCCTTAGCTTTCTGGGATATTATCAGCCACGCAGGACCATATGTCACCAGAAATAATCACAAATGAATAGCTTCTTAGTCTTCCGTTTCTTTGTGTTTGCTGAGGAGGAAAAAAAAAACCCAAAACCAAAACTGAAAAACCTCAGGAACCTACAAAGGAAAAACCTGTTTTCTGTACATTAAATGGATGTCTTAAGATCTCCAGATTATTTAGGTCCCTCACCAGTTTTAAGCCAAAGTATTGAGATTTTTATTTCACGAAGATTGAGCAGATGTTGAATTACTGACCTGCTTAGGAACACATTTATACCTCCTAGGTTCTAGTTTGGACTGAAGAACTAAGAACCTAAGCAACTACTTTGTCAGTATGATTCCTCTTCTCCCCATATCAGAGACTGTCCACAGATTCTTTCTCTTAGAGTTAAAACTGTGCATAATCCCAGACAAAATTAAGAGCAGTTAGATGACTCAAAGAACTGCCCCCATAAAAAGTTTGGACAGCATAGTCACCACATATTTTAAAAAGGAATTCATCTTTAAATTCAGACCCCTAAATACAGATGCCTGTAAAGGAGTTCTCTACATGTCACTCATCTATCAAAGCTTCATTAGATCCAATGAATGTTTTCTGAGTTGCCAGACTCCCTGTATATTTGGTTAAAGTAAATTATATCTTCCCTAGCCATCAGAAGGCACCCACCTATACAAAGTTTTAGGTCTCCATTTAAAAATCACATCAGTGTTGCCAAGTGTAGTTATTACTAAACATCAGTTTGTAAGGATGGCAACTTTTAAATAAGCAGCTGGCTAGTTTATAGTCTCAGCAACTCAGGGTATTGCATTGAGGTAGAAAATTTTGTCTGGGGAACCTACAAGAATGGTTTCTCCAGTATGTGCATTATTTGTAGATATTTATCTTTAAAAATAGTATTTTTAAAAACTCTAATTGAAAAATATGTTGCTAAGCATCTTTGTCATCCAGATATATGATATGAGCAAAATTCAGCCCTGAGGTAATACTGCAGTACATAAAAGCTAAAAGAAGGAAAACGTTTCTCTCTACAAGGCACAGTTTCAGTACTGAAAAGTATGTATTTTTCTTATCCCAAAATAACATTTCACTATTTCACTGGAAGAATCTGAATTTTAACAGAGGGCTTTGTAAGATCAGAATTTTCTTTTTTTGTGTGTATATGTTGAGTGTATATTTTACCTGTGAGTTTTTAAATTAGCATGTTAATTAGTCTTGATTCTTTTTTTTCTCAATTAAAAAAACCCAAAACAGACAACCAACAACAAAAAAACAAATCCAGAATAAAACAACAGATGAAAGAAATACAATCCCAGAATGTATTAGTGAAAATTGTATTGCATAGCTAAGCTGGAGAGAATGTGAGTCTTAGAAAAGAGCAGTATTGAATTCATAAGGTAGGAAAAGTTTTCTTCCTTGAGTTCCTGAGATAAAGATTTATCATTTGCATGTTGAGCCTGACTGTGAAAAAAAACCCAAGTAATTTCACCTCAGAAACTGCACATCTTCAAAATTTAGTGCGACATGCTGAGTTTCAAATTTTTAACTCAAGTCCTCAAAGAGCCTTATGATTCTGTTTGTAAGAATATAAATGGATGCCAGAAATGAAATTTCAAATTTTTAGCTGAAACTGGACCAGTGAAATTATTCAGGTTGAAACTGTCTCTGTCAGAGATTCACATTTCTGTTAGCATGTTTCATTTGCTTTATAGGATATACTTCTTACTGTTACTGCAACATAGTTCAGGCTTTTGATAACACTGCCATTCTGCTTTTGGAATCTGAACAGAAGTTTCTGAGGTGTTTTTGTCAATGCAGAGGATTTTCAAGAGACTTTTTTATGGATCAGAGGGCTTTAAAAAACAAGCCTATGCTATATGTGCTGCAGGGCCAGTGAGGTGAGATTTTATGCAGCTAAATTATAATTGGGTTTCATGAAGCTCAGCCATTAAAGCTTGCAGAGGTTTTATGGAGAACACTTACAGAAAAATTATTTTCTTCAAATAATTTTTTTTTATACTTATGTATTGACAGTCTGTTTTTATTTCCTATGGAAATCAGGGTCACAGTCAATGCTTCTTTTTTTAGTATGTTTGGGATGTGACAAGCCCTGGAAGGTAGTTTTTCAATGTCTGCTAAATCCCTGCAGGCAATACCACAGAAGCCAAAGGAAAGACAAAATCATTGAAATAAAAATGAACTTGCTTTTTCTGTGTATTTTTCTGCTTCTTAAAAATAAATCACACTTTATTCTTCCTTTTTATAGTTGTATGAGACATACAGCATATATTATATTTAATTTCTTGCTGACTTTATCCCTTTCAAAGAAATGGTACTTTTCTTTCAGATGATTTAAATCTGATTATTTCTGTGCATTTTCACCCAATCTATGGATCTGAATCCAAAATTAGAATTCTGCACTAGTATTAAGAATATTTCAATAATTGGGACCCTTTTGATGAAGTTACTTCTGAGCCTAAGGTTCTCAGATGTGCTGCTGTGTGTTGCTGTGTCTTTGGACAGTGACTACTTTGAAGTTCTTTGCCAGCAGTAAAGATTTCATTATAGTGCCTTCGTCTATTCAACAAGAAGAAATATCTTTACACTATCAGGCAAGAGGGAAGGAAGAAGTAAGTAAGTTAACTGTCAAGTATATCAAATAATTGCAAGCAGAGATAATTGCTTTTTGATCTTTTCTATAAATTTTCTTGCTCCAGTGTCTGTTGTTACAAGACTCTATAATAATGATTAGAATTTTATAATGCAAAATATACACCACACAGAATAATGCAGAAAAACACATGTCTGTAGGACAATGATTTTTTTCTTACACAAGGTGGGAGGATATGACCTTAAGGAAAGTAGGTATAATATAGTGAGGGAAGAAATAGATAAAAGAGAAGTATTCTTGCAAACAGATATGGAAAATAAAGGAATTCAAGGTTTTCTTTAAAAAAAAATCCACAGTTTTTTCTTTTTTTATTTTTTATTTTTGAGGTTACCATTAAAAAAATGTCAGCACAATAATAACTTTACGTCAATTCCTATTAATAAGGTGATAACCATATCTGTGGTTAATAAACTGCTACACTGAGAAAAGAACACTGGTTTCATAGCTGATTCTGGTCATAATTCCTGTATCAAAAGCATTTACATTACAGTATAATAATAATTAAAATTTACTTATTTTAAGATTCCTCACTAAAATACATGATTTGTATTTATATACATCATAGAGTACATGATACTGAAATAATGATTTGTAAACTGAAATTTTGGTATGTATTAGACTGCCTGCTGTAGAAGTTTTAGTACCCCATTGTTTTGAACTTACCCATCAGAATTGTATTGTAACTAGGAACCTAGATTAGAGATCTCTGGGTCAGTTATGCAGTGTTTATGAAAGGTTCTTTTCATAGGGATCCCTAGCTTTGACTGTATAATACCTCGACTGTGCAAATTTAATGTAAAGGTATCAACTTCCTTTGTTGTGCAAATATTGAGTAGATCCCTCAACTAGAGTTACAAAGGTTCATACTTAGTTATATTCAACCTTTATGTATGTTGTTGACTATGCGAAAGGGAAAGCAATGAATCATATAACACCTGAATGAGAGAATTTCAATGGGATAATCACAGTTTATTCTCCATAGGATTTTACACCCTCTTTCCATTTATGAATTTCCCAGAAGTAGGCTTTAAAAGCCATAACATTTTTAAGATAGGGACATTAGTAAACTAACTTCTTGGTAGAACCAGTAATGTGCCATTTTTACCTCCATAATCAAAATTTAAGTAAAGTATGGTAAAATATGTTTGTCGAGGGAGCTTTTGGCAGTCAGTGATCTATAAAAGCTGTATTTGTTTATTTTCAGATTATGTAGACACTTGTAAGTTAGTCCTTTTAACATAGATTTCATATCCCACTATTTATTACTAGTTCACTTTACCACGCATAGACGTTTTTCGTGATTATGTTATTAAAGTATTATTGATCATATCCTGTTCAAATATTATGCTAGCAATATTCAGCAACTTTTTAGGTTAGAGTATTGATCCCTGAGCAAAGCCCAAGAAAAGTGAGTTTCTAATCATTAAGAGTAAAAGCATCATCGTTTGTTCCTGTCTATAGCCTACCAGTGAAGGTGTGTTACTGATCTTCAGCAAATTCACTGACGGTATGAAATACTGCAGTCTCCACCTGGGAAAGTTTTATTCCAAGCAGAGTTTAGTTCAAGCGTGGACAGGCCAATACCTTCCTCATGTATTCCTGATGCTTTGGGAACTCATTCTGTCAGTTAGACTTTCAGTTAGAAAAATGAGAGGAATCTCTTTTTCTTTCATGGATATCTTCCATTAAATTGTTTGAAATTCTGGCTCAAACTATGGAGTGAGAAGTCAGTCAAGTAACGGATAAACTCGTTTATATTTTGAATTAATAACTGGATGGATTTTCAGTTCACTATTCAAGTGTACTGAAGGTAAATGTGCCAGTTGATAGCATTTGTTATCAACTAGCAAATGGTAGGGCATGGTATCAAAGTGCCGCCTGGAAAACAAGCTGTGCTGTAAATTTTAAAATAACAGTTTTACAGTTTAAAAGACGACCATGAAAAGGCCTATTATTTTCTTGACTACAGTTCAGAGAGCTCCCTCCAGGCCTGAAACAGTAACTGTCTCTCCCACTTCCATGCCATTGTCAGAATTAAATCTTCCTCCTTTTTAATTTGAGAAGTAAAAATAGTTTAAATACCACATCAGAAGGCAAGTTCCGCTCAGGGACACAATGAACTGTACTTTCTGTCGTGGATATATTAAAGAAAACTAAAAAAAGACTAATAGTGATAAAGAAAAAGGATATGAGTTTCTTCCTATGAAACTGACTTCAAAGGGTGATCTTTGAAACTAAAATAAAAACTATGACACATATCTCATAAATTATTTTGGGGTGTGCGTGAGAAAGTAAGGTTTTTGTTCTACAGTCACACCAAAATAAAACAAGTCTCAACTGATCTGTATTTGTTTGTTAGCTAGGTAACAAATGCTCATTATTGGCTTCATAACTCAGTGATACTAAAGATCCTTTGTGGTAAATACTGAAAGAGTGCTAGTGTGTGTTTACTTTTCAGAGTAGTAAATATTGACGTTCAACTTAGCTGTAGGCAGTATAAAGGTCAGGTAAAAATACCTTCTGATTTTCTTTTTTATGGAGATATGTGCAGGTGTGTGAATAAGGTCATTATTTTCTGTGACATCTGATGTCACAGTTAATATGGTATTATATTCTGCTTATATATAATATTTATTTTGATTGTCTAGATTATTTTTGGTTGAAATGGTTTTGTAAAGTAAAATGAATAGTCCAAGATGTTGTCTTATCTTAATGCTGAGATCAAATATTTGGGAGTAGCTGTACAGAACAAGTGTATAGTTGGTGTGTGCTTCAGTGTGAGGATCTCCAAAAAGAGATGTTTATGCCTCTCACAGCATCTTCACCTTCTACTCGCTTTGCTAGAGTCAGTGATTCCAACAGTTACAATGATCCTACCATTTTTACATTGATAATACTTTATCACTTTGAAAGCTCTCTTTCTGATGGCATATCTCATTAGTGTATTTAGTCCCATGATGCTGTAAATACATATGCATGTATGAATCAGTTTTGCTTGTTCTGTGGGAAGTAGCGCATTACATTATGTAATCAATTAAATCTATAAAAGAGGATATCTTTACTGAAGAACTTAAACATCTAGCATCATGGTCTTATAGGTATCTCGGTATGACTAAACATGAGCACTCATTTGGAACCTGAGGGGAGATTAACAAGACTCTCCACTAAAGCCAGCTTGGAGAGACCTAATAGTAGGATTTGTCACCAAAGCAATTCATGCTTGTTGCTTCCTGAATCCTGTGACAATAAACCTTTGGAGAGCCTAAAAACAGATCCTGTCTCCTCTGATAGGAATAAGTAAATATCTAGTTTAATGCTGTTAAGGAAATATTGGACACAAGTTTCAGGAAAAAATAAAAGCAGTGGGCTCAGAAAGGGAAGGCAGGTATATTCATTACACATCTTTCTTACTTAGGGAA
>NW_010538565.1:0-33651 GCF_000687285.1 Phaethon lepturus
GGCTGCGTTTCGTCGCCCTCCCCGGCTCGGTCAGCCGAAGGGGAGGTGTGGGAAGGGAGCCCTGAGCGGGAGCAGTTTGTGCCTGCAAGAGCCGGCGTCTCCTCACCGGGACTCGTCCAGGGCTCCTCCGAGGGACGTGTGGAGAAATAAACACTTGAACGCCGGGGGCAGTGGCAGCCGTGGGGTCTAAGGGTGGTGCTGGTGGCTGGGGACAGCTGGAAGGCAGTAAAATGCTTCTAGCCCGCTAGCCGGCATCTTCGGGTCTTGGGGCCCTCTCCAAAAGACGTGGGAGTTTCCTATTGCTCGGAGCTGGTTATTCCCTGACGGCTTAAACTGCTGTATTTCATATACAGTGTGTTTTTTAATAAAAAGTGGTAAGTCTGTAATATAAACTCTTACAATAGCTGCTTTCTGTTAAGAATATTGGTGGAGCAGAAGAAGAGTGGGCAAAGGCGAATGAACCTGTCCCTAAATTTGATCACAAGTAATGTTTTAGTTCTGTATTTTTCATCTGTCATAAAATGATGAGACCTATGAACCCCTGGGAATGCTGAAAATCTGCCTAGATTTAATCTATACTTTACCTCTGCAGTATCTTGTTAGGCTGACCAGAGTGACCTTCTGAGGTGGTTCAGAGGGAAGAGAAACAAACACAAGGCAGCAGTACAGCCATGGTGACAGCCTGGCTGCTGGCTTCAGCAGTATATGTGATTAGCCAAAAATGAGCCCATTCCCCTGACACCATCGGCACTTGTTTGTGAAATGTCAGGTTTGTTTAGAAATAAACCAACCTTTAGATTTTTATTTCTCCCTTATATGAGCTTACTGCTTATAAAAGCCTCTTTTTTCAGACACATTTATGCCCCACAGCTAGCTTGGAAAGATTGGCCTATGTTCTGATAACTTTGAAAAACTATAGTTTGGCATTTTTTTCAAAACAGCTCCTCTTCATGCCTTCCAGGTGCTGGATGGAAGCAAGGCAAAATACACTTGCAGAGCTGAACCTCTTCCACTGCAGTTGTAAAGGTAATTGGTTTTGGTATTGGCAGCCTTCCAGTTAAAGTGGATTTGAGTACCTTGGACACTGGAAAGTTTCTTGACATTGAGTATTGTCCATCATGACGTTATTTCATGGTATGAATGCTGTATCAAGTACTCCCTAATGCTTTCCAAAAACGTATTTACTGCTATGACAAATTTCCTCTCACCTTCCAGTACCTTCCTGTTAACAAATGTTGAAACACTGGTACGAATTTTATGCAGCATCAAATGCAAAAATGCAGTGGGGTTTAATGATTATTAATTTTAGAGTTGAAAGTAGAGAGGGGAGAAAGAAGAAAAATCTTGTTTCAGGCTTACAAACATTTAGTTAGATTAACCTCTCCAAACAAGGCTGCTTGCTAATATGGGAGTATGTTGTGTAGTTCTTCTATCAGTGACAAATACCATTATCTGATCATTTGTGGGATATGGAGTAAGAGCAGGAAATGCTTATCTTGTATCTGTATGAAATTAAAAGTTGTCTTCTGAGAAGTTTTTCTCTTTGGTTCAGACCTGAAAACTAGCAAAGGAGCTGAGTGGGATTAGAGGAGCTAATTGGCGATGCAGAGGCAGTCTCTGAGAGTTGTTGATGCCATCAAATGTAGAAGGTAGTGAGCAGCGTACTGTTTAATAGGTGGCCCTCAGAACTTACTTGCGCTGTATATCTTCTTGACTTTATAAGTGCCATAGGGTTTAGAGAAGCTTTGAGTAGTTGAGTCAAGGTACAATTGCAAGGACTTTTCTCATTTAGAATATGTGTGATCTGGAGTTTAAAATAACTTTGCAGCTAAGTTCCTACTGCACTGTGATGGGAACTCTTAAATATGAATTGTCTGCCAGTGGTCAGTAGCGTTAAATATCTTGTTTGGCTGTACTGCTGTATGTGGAAGGAGGTAAGATGGTCTTTACTGTAATAACCAGTGAGTATGCCATGTTGTTTCTGACAAGGCTTACCATTCACGTTTGTTAGCCCCGTGAAATATTACAGCCTATTAGGTCCTCTCAGGTATGTGGCTGCCTCAGAGGTACATTGTCCTATAACAAGAAATTAAAAAGATTACTGTGTGTTTTTAAGCCACCTTCAGTCTCATTTGTTATCCTTATTAACTCATAGCAGGATCAGCACACTTGTCGTCTTTGCTTTTGTGTCTTTCAAGTGAGGATGATAACAGTTCTTTTGCAGTTATTCTGAATGATAACTAATGCTTTTAAAGAAATGCATATGTGTCTATTTAAACATAGGCAGACCTCAGCAGAAGATCTCACCTCTACAGCATGTGTGCTAAAATATGCTATTTTCTCCCAACAGGAGAGGGAAAGGAATGCTGTGTGCTCTTCTCTCAGTTAAGGTTCTCCCTGCTTCCCCAGTAGTAATCATGGTGAAGTAAAAAGCGGGTGAGAAGAATCTATTTGAAATAACTTTATGTGCTATCCTGCAAAGTGAGATCCACCCATTGCTGGAGGGTTTGACTCAGAACCTCAGAAACCCCATGCTTAGTTTGCAAGGGAAGTGGCTAGCTGAGAGTATGAAAAGTTAGAAAGTTAGACTCTGCAACTTGCGTACACAGAAAATAAGGTGACTCTGGTCTTCTGGAAGTGTGACAGAAGGGAATCACAGGGAGAAGTATAGAGGTAAAGAAAAAGATTGCTGTAACCTTTTCTACAGAGTGAAGGATTTTAGAAGGATGTGTCAGCTGTTACATTGTGTAGGTGTTACAGTAATGCCTGTGGTAAGGCAAAATTGATAATTTTTCTCAGATTTGCTCTTTCATGAAACCAGATCACTCAGGCTTCCTGTGGACTTTCAGGTGTTCATTTAAAAATGTTAATGTTCCTGTATGTTATTGGGAAGATGTTGGAACGTTTTTAAGTTCCTCTTCCTTCATGGATAATTCAGATTAATGAATTAAATTATACCAAAAGTTTTCTTGAGTAGGATGAAAAGGTAGCTCTGACAGCTAAGAATGAATTATGGCAAACTACTGTAAAGATGAATTAACTGTAAGAATACTCACAATACCTACAATTTGAAATTAATATTATTACTTAATGCAATATAGAATAAGTATTAAAATAATCCACTTCTGGATTTGACACAGGGCTGTCCTAAAGAACTGGGCATCCTTCCTCTCCAAATTGTTTCTCTTTATCTGTAACATTACAAGCACAATTAATTACTACGTAGTCACTTTATAAAGGTAGCTTTGATTATTCTGAGCTTCCTGCAACTAGCAGTTTTTGGCAAAATCAGCACCTGCTGAGTGAGTCCTGTTTCATTCTGAGACATGTCTACACATCTACAGGAATCAAAGTGTTGTTGGAAAAGGGAGTGTCCAAGAACTATGTGAGCAACTGAGTTCAGAGGAAAATGAGACTGAAGTCTGTTTCCATTTTGTTTCTTTCTCCAAAACTCTGGATGTCTGAAACTTCAAAGTGGCTTAACTTTTTTTTTTTTTGAGTTTTGAGCACATACTTTTACACTTCAAGTCTGAGAGTCACAGGTATGTCATGCTTGTGGAATCAAGGAACTTACTCATGCCTAACTATTTTATTGAATCTGTCGGTAGCTGTTTGAACAAGTAAACAATGGCTTTGAAAATAAGCATAAATCAACAGAGAAGCTGAATGCTGTTCAGAAAGTGCAGGCTGGTCTGCCTGTTGTTCAGTTAGTCAAAATGGTATTTTTAAATCTCAGTTAGAGAAGTCTCATAAGAGATCTCCACGGTCTTTTATTCAGTCTGAATAAAAAGCCTTTGCTTTTGCAGTATCTGTGGGACAGGAGTATTTTTGTAATTGCAGCTGTTTAGGTACCACCTCAGTGGTCTGAAAATGCCCTGTGCCAGCACATCAACTGTGACTTTGTTTCATCTATTGAATTCTGGGTTGTGGCTGCCTTCTGTGAAGCCACAGAAGGCTTCATTTGAGGCTCCTCATTGTTCTTTTCTTCAGATGGTATTACCTGAATATCACTGCCCTGTTTGCTGCTTGCTAGGAGTGAATTCAGTACTAGTGGTACCTGTTCTCAGGAGAAGATTTTCAGCTGTGGAAAATGCTTTCTCATGCTCGTGGTCTGTTGGAGCCTGTTTGTCTACCTTTGAGACCGATTTCAAGATAAGCTTTAACTTGGTGCTGTTACGGCTGTAGTTGTGGTGCTCTACCTTGGCAGAGTCTTGATCTAGGTTAGGAGTATGATAATTCTTGTCCGTTAAGAGTAATTCTGTATTTTTATATCTAAACTTATGCTTTTCCCATGGTATAATAGCAAGACCTAATGAACACCGTAAGTCCCTCCATTGTTTTTGCAAGACTGTAACGAGGGGGTCTCCTCTTCAGTTGAAATGACTGGAGCACTGGAAATAAAGCTGCGTTTTGCATTCTGTAGTTAAGAATGATAAAGTCTTTAATGCAGGGATATGCTCTTGCTGTGTGCTCACATGAAGCCTGGCACAACAGGTTCTTGCAATCTCTAGAGACTCTGGGCACTACCCACATGTATACAACAGTGTTTATGTGATTTCTGAATGTAAATGTGATTGTGTTCTTTTTCAGCTGCAGAACAACCTGGCTCAAGCAAGACCCAGTTTTGAAGCAGGTGGTAGTACCCGGACTCTGCTTAAACTGCTTTCTTCCATTGAACTCAAACGCACAAACAAGGTATCTTCTTCTTAATAGAAAAAAGGCATCTGTGCTGTCTTCTCCAAATGCTTCCTACACATGTGTATGCTTGTTTTCTAAATATATCCTTCCTTTCTTTGGGAAGCAGATTAGAATGAGAGGGGAGTTAGATCTGGATATTGGATTTTGGCTTGTTTGTGTATGGGTTATTAGGAAGCAAGATGAAGGGTGATTTAAGATCTGGATGAAGTGAAACTTGTGGTAATTTTTCCTTCTTCACTTGGCATTATTTGCAAGTCATCTTTATGATAAGTGCTTTTGTTCATCCTTTTGAAGATAGTTGTAGAGACCACAATAGCAAAGAGGAAAGGCTGTAACTGTACCTTCCCACACAGGCTCTGAATAATGCATATGTTAAATATTGCCTCAACACTGAATTGCGATTATAATAAAATACAGGACTTCAACAAGACTGCAGCTGAGATGGAAACTTGCCTTCTTTTTGCTTGCAGTATGGATTTTGCTGGGTTACATTGTTTGTGAGCAATAATCCTAATCTGACTGGAAGAGAGGGACAGATCAGAATTTGAACTGTTCCCTATTTCTTCAGCTTTTTCAGACTGCTAGTCAGATAGCAGTCTCTCAGAGAACAGTCTGACTCTGTTGTGGTCAAAAGGGATGCAAGAAGTGCTCTTTATCAAAGGTTTGGCTAGTCTGCTCTGAACACCAGGTAGTGTTCTCCCACCTTCCTGCACTAGCCAGAATAGATCACGAAGTGGGTGGACAAGTTGGTTTGATGGAAGCAGGGGTTCAACGCTTAGGGCCATGTTGCAAAATGACCTTAAAATGACAACAGCTAAATGTTCATCTTAGCCCTGACGTGCCCATGGGCCATTTACCTCCAGAGCAGTTCATCCGGTCTCTGAGCTTTTTGTCTGGCAGGGTGAGCTTCCTTGGAACCTACAATGTCCTTGTCACCAGAGGCAGTGCTGCAGTATGCAAAACACCTCATCATTGTTTGAATGGTTGAGGCACACTGTCTTTCAGTGTCATCAGAAACTCTTCAGTATACAGTCACAGAAAAACAAGCGTTTCTTTGAAAGCTTTAAAAACCTCTGAACTATTTGGCTGGGCTAAAGGCATTTTCTTGTCATACCAGCTGTTACTTAAGTACTGGTTCATTACAACAAAGTGAATAATGAGAATTGAAGCTGTGATACCTTTAAAGGAAAAGCTGTGTTGACAGAGTGAACTGCACAATGATGTGAAATAGCAGACTAGAAGGGTAATAAGAATCTAATATAGCAAACATTTCACGCCTGTCTGATAGCAAATTTGGTTAAGACTATAGGTTGAAAACATCAGCTTTTCAGTAATTTGGTTTCTGTATACATGACCAGTGAACTTCCTGGTTTCAAGGAAGCAGTTATCTGTAATTTAGGAATTGAGTCAGACTGAAGGGAATTGAAATAATGTAGTGAAATATTAGACACTAGACTGTAAATGTCGTAGCCAACTGGTAGAGTGCAGGAAGAGGGTTGTGAAGAAATATCGTCAGCAGTGCTAACATGGAGGATTCATTTCCTGTCTTTTTGCATAATTTTTAGTCTTTGTTATGAGCTCTGAAACCATGTAGTATTTGAAATGGAATAGAATCTGTCTATTTGTTGACTTGCAGAAGGTCAAGTCATTAAAATAACTTGTGTGACACCTTCCGGAAGTCAAGCACTTCCTTCAAGGAGACCACCTCTATCTCTGAGCAGCTTCATATGTGTCATTTCAATCCCAATTCTGAATAAATTCTAATGCAGGCTGAATTGAAATTGGGGAGAGCTGGAACTTGCTGTCAAAGGCTAGCCTTCTCTTTATGTTAAAATTCGAAACTGTATGGGTGTTAGTTTGAGTTAAAAAATAGCTCTTGCTTCAGAGGTTGGTAAAATGTATGCTTTCAATTTTTTATTGTATTTATGAACTCACGTATGTCATCCATCATGATGATTTCTTAACACATTCTGCTTAAGACTTGAAAATGAGAATTTACCATTGTCTTAAGGCTTTGAGTGATACATTTTAAAGTTTCAGTAAGTTGTTAAAGAGAAAGGGCTTTCAAAATAGCGCTAGTCTTAAATTTTCAGACAATGTGTGAGTTCTAAGTGATGCTCATAATAGCTATTACTGACAGATATTGACAAGAAAAATACAACGAAGCAAAGAAAAAGTATTTAATGTATTGGTAGGTTGTTGTGTAATGTTTTCTGCCTTGGAGCTTCTCATGTGCTTTAAGAGTATTTTAGAAATGATGAAAGGCAGAAAAACTTCTATTTGCAAAGGCTCTCTTAAAGGAGAATAGCCAGAAAACTTTGTCGTGGTTGTTTTTAGGGCTTGCTCTTCTTTCATCACCAGTGTTCTCATAATTCTCATAAAAAAGTTCTCATAGTTCTCATAAAGTACAAGATCTTTAATTGTGAGTTTACTTAGAAATCTTCCTGGCTGTAAAATGTCTTAGCACTGCTTTGCTACTGCTTTAAAGAGTTTGAGCTGTGATTTTTTTTTTTTTTAACTGTTAGGGCCAACTTGGCAGGATGTGACTGGTGTTACGGAGAAGTGCGCATGTGAGTATAGTGTGGAATCATGTAACCTTTTTGGAGATAGGTTAGCTGTATGAAGCAGCCTCTGGCAGAGAAGGTGTATGGCAATGCTTTTATTTAGGCCTTCCATAGGTATATGCGGGTGGTTTTTCTTTTTCTCCTGTGTTATCTTGCATCAGTGAATTGTGATTTCTGACTAAGCTCTTGTAATATTTGCAGATAGTAATGCAGGAAAAAAATATCTAAATGCCATAAACACTGCTTGTTTTGGAGTGTAAGTTATCCACTGATCTGTGGTTTAGAAAGGCATATGATGGTTCTGTGAGAAATACTTCTTCTCTGTCCTTTTGGCAGCATAAACTGAACTAGATTGCTGCTTTGACCTGTTAACTCCTGTGGTTGCTTCGGTTCACTGGGCTGTTAGAAACTTCCACACACATTCCTCCTGTTTTGGAAGCTCATTTTCTTAAGATGACTTGAAAAAATCTACTTGTAGAACAGTAGAATAGCTCAAAGAGTAGCACCCTTGTGAGGGCTGTAAATGCTGTCTTGCATCAGGGCATGCATTATGTTGTGGGTAGCTCATGGTTCTTGATGGCAAGGTTATTCTCATGCTACGCCTTACTGTGCTGTGAGAGAAGGATTCAGTATAGATGCATAGTTATTTTCTTCTGTTTGTGCATTTGTTTATCAAACCTCTCCAGAACTGTAATTAGCACCCAGATTGCTTTTTTAGGTTTCCTCTGAAATTTGGGGGAGAGATGGCAGCCTGTGATGAAGACAAACAGAGAAACTTTTGGATAGCTTAAGAACATAAATACACAAAAGCATCTTCATTTTCTCATAAAGTAATTGATTGTGTGGTAAAGGCAATTTACGTTCTGTCACACAGAGATGGTCAGCAGTCAGCCCCTCGCCATAGCAGACAATGGGAAAAGGAAAAAGAAAAAAAGAACCCGAGCCACAGATCATGTCCCTGGGAAGTTTGAAGGTTGGTGGCAACTTCTAAGCTTTTAAGTGTAATGGTCTGTTTTCCCTCTGCTGATCGTCCTCAGTTTTCTTAGCTAAACATTGCTTTTTGGCAAACATCATAAGTTAACATTTCTGTTTTTCTTTATTCCGCATGTTTTGATCTTCAGTCCCTTTTTCTTCTCCTAGTGGTGAAATCTGAGTCCTGTTCCTAATCTGATGGTGTGTTTTGGTTTGGTTGTGGGTTTTTGTTTTTTGTTTTTTTAGTAGAAACAGTGCTGATATCAAAATGTTTTGATTGAGTAGATGTGAGCACAAGTACTGTGAAGTATTGTAGGTAAAATACAGTTCAGTGTGTCAAAGCTGACCGGCATGAAACTTCTTAGTGGGCGAGTGGCATGGTAAGGCACACTGCAAATCAAGATGGTAGCAGCCTTCTATGTTTAAACTTTGAAACCTCCTACATTTAGACACTCAAATTTCAATTATACTTAAAACACTATGTGTGCAAGTTGGTTTTGTATGGTAGGCATATTCTGATCAAGGAGTGAAATGTTTTCCACCTGAAAAAATTGGTTTTGAGTTTTCATGAGGACAGGGAAGGTAGATGAGATCCTAGCAGTTGCTGAGATATTAAATGTTTCTTGTATGAACAAACTTGTAATTTTGGTGCTGGAATGGTTTACTTTATTTTTTCCTGGAACTTGAATGGGGGAAGTGAAAAATGAGGCATAATTAAGGCTGGCACATCTACTTTAATACTGCATAAATCTATTTTCTCTCTTCATTACCAAGGGAATTTTTTCAGTTGCTGTCATATGAGGGATGCTCATCAGATAAATAGCTTGTCTTGATGTTATTCACTGAAATGCTGTGGCTAATGTGTCATTTCTGTTGCATTTCTTTGGCAGACTTGTACAAACTGACTGCTGAGCTTCTTGGTGAGGGAGCATATGCCAAAGTTCAGGGTGCTGTCAGCCTCCAAACTGGGAAAGAATATGCAGTCAAAGTAAGTATAGGATAAAAGCAGCATCACTTTTGTCTATAACGTGTCTTCTCCCTCCTAGTATCTCAGTGAAAACCTGTCATAGAGTGGACAATAGTAAGAGTGTTTAGAAAATTTTTGATGCTTGAAATGAGCCTGCTTTATAACTGTTGAGATACCTGTTGTCTTAAGTATTGTGCCTCCGGAGTGAGCAGGTATATCATCAGCAGATAGAATTCACAAACAGTAAATGACTGTGTAATGGTTAGATCTCAGGGCAGGCTTTCCTTTCATGTCTTGATTTGATTGTAGTCCTACCAGTTTTTATTTTCTTTTATGAAAGAAGGGGGTGAGTCATTATCTAGCATGGCCTACCAAAGGCTATACAAGCTTTTGAGAGTGCTGCTCAGAGTATCGGTTAACTGCCATTAGTTCATGTAAAGCTGTCTCTTTTTTTTTTTGAGAGAGGTGACTCTTCTGTAATACTATTATATTAAGTGTTAGGGACCATTTACACATTTGTGGTTATCCTGAGTCCCCTGTTAAATTACAAACACAAATAATTGTAATAAGAGAGCATTATGCTTGATTCTTTTGCAAAAACCATAGGCACAAAATTTTAAACCCTTCTAAAAATCTAGTCCTATAGATGCTATAATTTTGTGTGTACTTTGTGGATTTGTTGAAGCTGAAAGTCTGGAATAAACAAATGCCTGAGATTCAAGCTTTAGATCAGTTATCTAATTCCAGAGCCACATGCACAGTTGCTGCAGTAATTTTTCAAATGTGAGCTGTAACTCTTTCCACAGATTATAGAAAAAAATTCTGGGCATAGTCGGAGTCGCGTTTTTCGTGAAATAGAAACGCTGTACCAGTGTCAGGGTAACAAGTAAGTATAGACTCCTCTGTGTGTGTTTATTTAAAGTGTCTTGAGTATTTTTTTCCCAAACTTTTAAGCCTCTTATGTGTGACTAGTTTAGGAGATTTGCAGTAGTCTCCTTAAAACCAGTTGAAATTTAGACTTGACCTGTTCAAAATAAGAATTTCCCCTTCTCTTACCTGTGAAATTTAGGGAAATATTTACAAATTAAAAATCATATAACTCAGCAGCCAGGTCAGTGTAGCCTGAAGGTGCTTCAGCGATGCATGGCTTTTGTCTGAATGAGGAATTAACATTTTGACACTCGTCCCTGTGATTTCACCATCAGCAAAAGCTGACCTGATTACCAGCTGCTGTTGAAAGGAACAGTCTTTCCATTCCTTTACTTAATGTGTGGTTTGTCCTCTTTGTGTCATCCTTCCTGCTTTTGCACTGGAACTCTTAGATCAGCCAAAAGCTAATTTAGTTTTCATTTGGGTGTGTGCAGACTTCACATAGCCACAGGATGAAGCAACTTTAAAGCTGCTACTCATGTCTGTAAAGGAGGGAAAGGCTGTGCAGCTGGTGGCAGCATGCTCTGTGATGAGTTTAAGCCAATTCTCAAACTACTCTTGTAGATGTCTCTGTTAATGTAGAATGTATACAACAGCTGTTATCTATACTACTGTTGTGTAGCTTATATCAAGCCTCTTTTTACAAGTTTTTAGTACAACACTTAAAGATAATTTAAAACCAAACTTGTTTACTAAACTCATGGGCTTAAGTTGTGCTATAGAGAAGCAGATATATCTGTGTTCTGTGTGTGGTTAAGAGCATATGGTCATCCTATACATTATATATCATAACTGATGAAAAACTCAAGCTCTCATGACTACATGCAGAATTTGGATTTTGTGTGTACTACAAGTATAGGAAAATCTGACTTACACATTTGATATTCTCAAGGCATCATGAGGTGTTTGTGTTGTGCTGTGGAGACTGTACACCAACTAAACAGGAGTTAGTCTGAAAATGGTAACTAAGGTGCTGGATTTAATGTCATTTTGACAGATGCCTGTCTCCTTTGAGCCCTGTGTGTTCTGCCTTGTGATTTCCAGAGAGAAAAAGAATGCCAATTTAATGATTTTTTTTTGTTGTTGTTGTTCTTGCCTTCAGCACAAATACAATGTTCTAAATTATTAAATACAACCTATTACCAGTTATCTTCCCGTGAATTGAGCAGTAGCAGGACTCTTTCACAATCCTGTCTGACTTTGGTGTTTGGCCTGTTTCCCCTGCTTAAATTTCAGTGTGAATTGCAAATGTGGTTTTAATGCCACAGGCAACCAAAACAACTTGTTTAATTAGAACTTTTATTTTATTTTTGGTTACTTCTGGCACTTCCTATTATCTATGCTGAGACTCTTCATTGCTCTGTCTACTTCCCCTCCTTTTTTTTTTTTTTAAAGGAACATTTTGGAGTTAATAGAATTTTTTGAAGATGACACAAGATACTACCTTGTCTTTGAGAAGCTGCGAGGAGGTACCGTGCAGTAACTGTGCCTTTGTTCATTGAATTGTTTTGATCCTGTTTGTCTCAGTGTTTGAAAGTAGAAAATGAAGAGCTTGTTTTAAATGCTTGAGAATTTTGAGACTAAGAAGTAGAGGAAATAATGTACAAAGTTTGATGTATGGTTATTCTTTGATATTGATGGGTCTGGTCATACATTTGCAATCCGTTTCTGTAGTTAAGCAATGCAACTGCCTGTTTGAGGGCCCATCAAATGAGCGTGTGTGGTCACTGGTCTCCAGCTTTTAACACTCAGCTGGGGAATGAGAAGGCTACATCAAGCACTTTGTGGACTTTCTCACATTTGTCTGCATTGAGTGTAATTACAGTATCCATTAGTTGCATGGCTATGCAAAGCCATGAGTTATAAGTGTGGCCCACCCTTCAAAGAAAAACTTGAGTTTCTGAAAGAGTATGCTTATGTCTGTAGGATGTCGTCTATTGTCACTGGTCAAGGAGGTTTTCAGTAGCAAACCATATATGCAAGAAATGCAAATTCTTTCAGTATAGATGCAGAACCTTTAAAAAGAGGAGGACATGTTTTTTTTTTTTCCCTTGAGTAAAAACTTTTTGTTTACCGTCCCTTAAAATTACTGCATCATTTCATTGTGGTTTCCTCTAACACTGTTCCTCTTAATGCACAGACTTCTCTGACAAATTAGCTATAATAGGGCTTGATTGGGATGAATCTGCACTTG
The DNA here is from genome assembly GCF_000687285.1 of Phaethon lepturus. Lineage (NCBI taxonomy): Eukaryota > Metazoa > Chordata > Aves > Phaethontiformes > Phaethontidae > Phaethon > Phaethon lepturus. Next base: position 12,326 of record NW_010538565.1, read on the forward strand.
TCTATTTTTGTATCTCCACATTCTTCCATTAGTTAACTCTCCTCTTTGACTATGAAAATACGGTTGTCCGTGTACCTGCTTGGCTGTTGAGAGGATAATAATGCTACACCTTCTTCCCTTTCTCACCTACTGTTTTTACAGTGGTCAACTGTAAAAAGTTTTCTCTTTGAAATATGTCAGCACTTGAAGTGTTAGGTATGTGAATTTGAAGAAAGAAATAATGGGAATTAGGGGTCAGACCAGCTTCTGATGCACTACAAATTCTGATGTAAGCAGCTTGGCTGCCAAGAATATGAACATTAATCTTCGATGCAAGCCTTACTTTAGTAACTCCAGTTTGAGACCAATGTTACCTACAGTGTTGGGCATAATTTGGGCTGTTCATTTTCAGCTTTGCCTTCCTGTAGCTGTGGTAGGTGAAGGAGCTGTGCTCCCATTTTAGCTGTTTAATATCCTTGCCTGACAGCATTTTATAATGGAAGGCATTAAAATCCAGCATATTATACTGAATTTGCATGATTTGAGTATTTTAATTCCACACACACCACCCCCCCCCGAAATGCATTTTGGAGGTGCTATATGCTGCTTTTTCTCTGATTAATACTGAAGAGTTGGTAACTACTGTGGCAGGAGTACCCTGCTATTCTTTCCGTTTGTGGTTTTCCTCTACGTGGGCTGAATATAAAGTCTGCAGAGTATGTTTTCATTGATATTGATATAATTCTTATCTGAGAGAGTTTGCAACTTCAGCTCTATTCAGAAGGGTAATCTGAAATAAACCTGCTGAGTGAAATGAGCACTTCAGGTGGCTCACTATTGTTTCCTGCAAAGTCTGGGGTCTTTTCCACAGGGTTGGAAACATTCAAGAACTGTTACTACTTTCTAAAGGTGTAAAGAACAACTGTACCAGGAAAACCCTTTGAACTCTGTGCCCTTAAGAAATCTGTAGCAGACTAGAAAGTGGTGTTTTTGGCAAGCGAAACGTGTATTTGAGATCCAGATTTGATAACCTGGTCCAAAGTGTCCTTCCTCTAGCCATCTAATGCAGCATATCCGTGCATATCTGAAGAATCTTTTGTCCATCTTTGTTCTTTTTGACTGTCTTTCCTGTCTGAGTCCTTACTGTGGAGGAGTGGCAGCAGCATTGATGGTATAAGAATAAGAATTAGTGCACTAGAGAATGGGGGGTTTCCTTCCACATCTAGAACTGAAGAGTAAAAAAAAAAAAAAGATCACCTGAGATATAAAACGTTTACTGTATTGGGGGCTAATAACAAATGGCAGTTCTTTAATTTCTCTGCCTGATTATAAATATACCTCTCTGAGTAAGAAGATGTAAGGCTGTTTAGTGGGCTTGGGCCTCTGTGGACTACATTTAATTGTTTTTTTAAAGACATTTTTAATCTTTTGAGAAGATTGATGGAATTAACTTAAAGAAAATAAGGAATCAAACCTCCCTTTATCCTTTGTTAAATGGATACCAGTGGAACTCTGCCTGCAAGCTACCAGTCCTTCAGTATGTTCATATTTGAGAGGTCTTCTGTCAGATTTCATATCCCTGGGCAAATTTTGCCTTAAGCTAGTGTATGAGCCTTACCTTGATGTCAGCGGGAATTTTAATGTGTATATAAAGATAGAATGTCTTTTTATTTTGGTGATGTTGAGACAAAAAACGTGTATATTTGACTTGTAATGCAGGGTTTCAATTGTCACATTACACAAAATGAGGCGAGTTAGTTAGGGCATGGCCACCTGTGACCTGGGAGAGGATGGATTTTGCTGAAGTGTTAGGTACATCCTTAGCTGATGTTTAAGTTTTACTAGTACTGTTAGCAAGTCTCTACTGTTTACAGTGTGTGGAAAACAGATCGATCATGCTGGGGCAGTAAAAAGTGATTGCCTCTCATGCTGTGTTTAAACTAAAGGGCTGCAGCATTTGAAAATTATGTTCTAGCATGTTTAAGCATTGAAGCTGCTCAGTTGTATCTTTCTCTTCTTAGTCATTCTCCTGTTTGGTCCACAGAAGTCACCTGCTGTGAAAGGCTCTTAGAAAACATGAGAAATGAGGTTGTAGGTTTATGATGCTTGGTACTAGTTCATCATTATTTTCTGAGGCTATTTTCATATAAAAACATGGGATTGTGACACTTCAGTTTCTGCCATGTAAACATACTAGGGCAGAGTGTTAGCTGCAAACAACTTTTCTAAATTACTTCTGGCCCTGTTCACACTGAGATCAGTTCTCCCTGTATGGCAGACTAGTAGTGGCTATTGCATTTTTATCCTTGCATTGACAAAGCCTTTTCTCAGCCCAGGCAGCATTCATACTAAGGTTTTCCCTTTCACCTGTTACTCTGACACAGGCTCAATCCTGACCCATATACAAAAGCGGAAGCACTTCAATGAACGAGAAGCTAGCAAAGTGGTGAGAGATATTGCCTCTGCTCTGGATTTTCTTCATACAAAAGGTAAGAGAAGGCTGTCTCCATCTTTACTAGTTGATATTTTACACTTAGGTTATAGAGCACCTTTTATCTGTAAGTAGTCAGCCTTTGCTAGCATTTCTGGTTACAGCAATGCCAGACCACTTATGCTGTTTTCCTCTATAATATTATTTTCATAATGTGGTAGCTTAAGTAATCAGCTGTGTTAAGATGGTATAGCCTTTTGAAGAAAAGTTAAATTGGCATCCAGGGGGAATTAACATTAGGGTTGAGTCTGTTTGCTTGTTCTTGTTACCTAAGCCACCATGTAAAGGTTACTCAAAAGGAACCTAATATTCTTTTTTAACTTCCTCCTCTTTTGGGTCTACAGAGATGCTTTTCTCTATTTATCCAGAATTTCTGCTGGTTACAAGACCTCTTTGTTTATAGTAGCTTTTGGTCTCCACATTTAGGCCCCCACTGTTGGGCTGAGATACCTGCAAGTGAACCATAGCCCTTGTTTGAAGGTGCCCTCATTTCATTGGGGATTTGCTCAGATTTAAAAGCAGTTCTGTTTGTAGAGTTCTTTTATGTTAAAATGTTTTCCTGCTGCTTTTTTGACTTGGGAGTACTTTAATTTCAAAATATCTGTGTGCATTATGGTCATCCCAGAGTATATGTTTGTGCTGAATAAAGCTATCTATGTCATGATTATCTGGTCTTGCATAGATTAAGCAGCTTCAGTTAAAGTTTGCTTTCATTTTATTACAGTGACTACCTCTGAATAGAATGGCATGTAACAGGAGGCTATGTTTATTGGTTATTTATTCTGTTAAACTTTTCTCTCCATTCATTTTTCCATTATGATTATCCATGTTTTACAAATGCTCAGCAGACCTACGTTTGTTAAGTGGTTTAATACTGGCCCCAGTTCAATAAATGCTTAATTGTAGGCTTTACTTCTAAGTCACAGGACTGCTTATATGCTTGAGTTGGAATCACAACATTAGTACCATGTTAGGTTGAACCCATTAAAAAAGAGAAGTGTAGCAATGCATAGGGAATAAAGAAAGTGGTGAACCTGAGGAATGTGGATCTTGTCACATGTTGTGACTATGTTATCAGAAGTTCATTTGAATGTGAAAACAAACATAGTTTGGATTAAGATTTTTGGTAATTTTTGTAGTCCGTCTATGCAATAACTCAACTTTAAACCTGCAGAGCATGTACTCTTTGAATACCTGTGTTGAGAATATTTTGACTTTGAGATATGGGGGTAAATAAGGAACAGGAAACTTAAGCTGAACATGTGGAGAAATACTCATGTAATGTGTTAGGGCTATAGTGGGTTGCTTAACAAGTGAAAGTCTAGGAACACTGTTCAAGTAAGTTTAACACTGACTCAGCTAATATCTTTCTGTAGTTCTTTCTCAGCTTTTAGTTTTAATTCCCCTTTCCCCAAACAAGATGGGAGTGATTCATTAAAATGGCTTTAGAGCAGCAATCCACTTTCTTGCTTGTCGTTTGCTGTGAATTGGTACAGTGGGGACATGGCTTGCAGAATCGGCTACAACACCATCCCCTTACATTTTATTGTTCTCTTTATGATTCTTCTATGCAACATTAAAATAATTAGTAAGTAGCATACAGAGCACTAAAGTAAACAGGAAATTAAAGCAGTTTTATTGCACAGCTTAACAGTGAAGTGCTATAGCTAGATGCTTTAAAAACAAAATTTGAATGAGGACAACTAATTCTTTTGCCAGGAGTAGTTTAAAACTCAGCTGGATCATAATACTGCTTTACACTCACTTGGGATATGTGTGCTTTATTGCTAATAATCCACTGGAGGAGTGTTTAAAGGCAGTTGTTTTCTTTTCTCAGTGCTGTGTGCAACTGCAAAATAAAATGTTTTATAATCAGACATTTGAATTCAGACTGTAATACAAAAAAAAGTGCTGTTGGGTTTCACATTGCAAGCCAAGCCAACTGTTGGGAGTTTTGTCAGCCTTGCTGTAAATGTCGGCACAGGCCACCTTCATTTGTCATGTTTCCCATCTTCTATGAATAAGCAATGTGAACTGCGTCATTATGAAAGCTCTGATTCCTTTAGATCAGTGCTATGCTATTAATGTTATATTTCAAGTCATGTCTTGTGGAGTGTGCTGAAGAAAAGACATTAGAAACTCCCTTACCTAGAGTTTGGTCGGATTTTTTTTTTCCTCATACTCTGTAGTAGTATCAAGTGTGCTTGGAGTGTAGGTTGTTTTTTTTAAGCAAAGCTAAAGTGCAGTTAAATTACAGCCAAGCTGCTCATCGGATTTGATTTTTGGTTCTCATTTTCTGCCTTCACATTAAGTTTGATCACATTAAATGGACAACTTCCAGAAATTGTGTATTTAGGCATTTGAAGAACTGCTTTGACAACATAGAACCACCTTTGCATGTGAATTCAGCAGATAGATAACTTTGCATTTTCCTCTTGGGTTTGCCTATTCTGATAGCAGCTGAATGAATGTAGAAGCCTTTTGGTTGTTCTCCTTTGGCCTTTTCTTCTGCATCTCCAACCAAACCCTTTAATTTTTGCTTTAATTTTAATTCAGGAATAAGTACATACCTCACCATTAAAGGGGTGGTATTTTCACCTGGGAACCTAGGGTTTTTTCAGGGGGAGAGTGTCTCAGGTATTGTCAGTCCTGGTAGGAGTTCAGCAAACTAACAATTGATCCCTCTGGAAAGAAGGACCTTACTTAGAAGTCACAGAAACCTTTTGACTCAACTGCATACACAAGTAAACTTTCCAACAAGTCAGTCATCTTAATAAACTTGTTTCAATTAATATAATTAGTTTGGGCTAAGCCAACAAGTTCCAGTGTTAGCAGATTCTTACTTGCTTGACTGACTCTCATGTATGTTTAAGGATGATAAAGGCATAGCAGGATGCAACGGTGACTTTTAACAAACTCACTTTGAAATTAAATTATTTGCAGTATCATTAAGGAGGGGGGGGGGCTGTGTAGCAAACTCAAGCCTAGAATATTTCCCAGGGTACCTTCTAATAAAGAGAGGTAATGAGAAATAAAACAGGAGAGGATATTCTCTAATGAATGTTTGTACTCTTGTTTAGGTATTGCTCACAGGGACCTGAAGCCTGAAAACATCCTCTGTGAATCTCCAGAAAAGGTGCTACTCTGGTTTCTTAACCTTCTGGAGTGTGTTTTTTAACTTGGTTTCCAAAGACAGCCCTTATGTTCTGTCTTTTTCTTCTTGAAGACTTTTGAACCCATTAGTAATCTTCAACTAAATTTAATAGAATTGAGGCCTGAATGAGATTAAATTTTTCTGTGATCTGTAGAAATGTGAGCATGTGCCTAGGAGATAAAAAGCCAACTGTTCTTAGAGAGGGCATGACAATTATAACTTAGCGTCTTGTCTGTTCTGAGGCAGTGCCCAGATGGACAAGCAACATTTACAGGCCAGCCGGTCGTGTTACCTTTAGTTCCCAAACTGCCCCAATGTGTACTGGCACTTGCCTAGCCAAATAAAAAATTAATGTAATAGGGTCAGATGCTGGGGACATGGGAGCAACTGGGACAGAGGAGGTAAATGCAAGGAGTGGAATATACCTGTAAGAGACTGGGTTTCACTAGTCCTGCTAGAACAACTTGGATTTTGTCCTGGGGTTTTCCACCTGGTGCTGTATTCATATATATTGCATTAGTCCCAGTCTTCTGGACCTCTTACTGTTTTGTCCTTGTTTTTAGGTATCGCCAGTAAAAATATGTGACTTTGATCTTGGTAGTGGGGTGAAGCTGAACAGTGCATGTACTCCAATAACTACTCCTGAATTAACCACGCCGGTAAGAGACCTGCTGTGGCTTCATGCTTTTTCTCTTCTACCATAAAACAATTTTTCTTAACTGCAGAGGAGAGCTTCCAAAGGGCTTACTGCAACTACACCCAGTGGTGGATAGTTCATTTAAAGTGCGTGTATGTGTGGTAAATACTGTCTTGGTTTCCCAGTCATAGAACAAATATGACAAAAGCACAGGAGCTTATCATGTTAATTCTTCTGTTGGCCAGAAAGTAACATGTTCATGCTGTTTGTCTCTTATCCCATCGAATGGGGAAGTTTTTCACGGAGGTTTTTTGTTTTTTCAGGCTTATGGACTGAATTTTGAAGTTTAGTTTTGTGTTCATTTCCCTGTATTTGGGTTCTGTAGCTAAGACCCATGAGCTAGGTGCAATGCATTACTGTGAAACAAAAATCTGACCATTTTGCAGGAGTCTGTTATAGAAATCACCTCCCATGATATACTAGTTTACTTTCTGAAAAGTCTGATAACTAATGGATAATATTTTAAAACCTGAAATATGTAACTTAGTATTTTGATCCTGTAAAAAGGATCATAGATTAATATGGAACAGCTTATGATTCTGCTAAAGAACAGTAGGAACTCTTTTGCCTTCTGTTAGGTCTCTGTAGTCCTTAGACCTGAAATGTGTTAATTTTTTCCTATGCAGTATGCTCACAAAATGTTTCAAAGCTCTTGGCAATTCCATTTAACCTTTGAGGGATGCAGAAGCTGTGATTTGGCTTAACAAAATGAGACCTGCAGTGAAAGCCAGCAGTAAACTTCAGAATCCCTGATGCCTGATTCTGCTTTTAGACCAAGCTGCCTACTATAAAGAGAGGAGAATGATAAACCTGAGTCTTCTTTCGATTTGACCCTCCCTTTGAAAACTTGCTTGAATTTGTTTTCCTAGTGTGGGTCTGCAGAATACATGGCACCCGAAGTGGTTGAAGTCTTCACAGAGGAGGCCACATTCTACGATAAGCGGTGTGATCTTTGGAGCCTGGGAGTGATTCTGTACATCATGCTCAGTGGTTACCCCCCTTTTGTGGGCAACTGTGGCACAGACTGTGGCTGGGACAGAGGAGAGGTCTGCAGAGTTTGCCAGGTGAATGTGCATGGCCTGGGCGTGTGTGGGAGAGAGGAGTTTGCCCCATGAACTTAAGATGTAAGACTTGCCATAATGCCAGCAGTGAAGAGCTATGTCTGTGAGCCAACCAGTTACTTAGGAGGATAAGCTGTCACTGAGAAGTGAGGGTGGTAATATAGATGTTGAGTGATGATGTCCCTTTCTAAAGTAAGGTTTGGCAACTGTCTCTTTCTCGTCCTGATGTGAGATCTTGGAGCTTCTCCTTGTCCTCTCCCCCATCCTGCAATCCTCCTGTATTCTGTATTTCTTGATCTGGTTTATGGTAGTCACCACAATTCCTCAGATAGAAGTTGAGCCCCAAGGAGAGTCTCCATGCAGGGCCTGAATTTATTCTTTCTGAAAACTGAGTACATTGGTTGCCCTGTTAGGAGGAGGGTGAGGGGAAGGTGTTTTCAGCAGACAATGTATCATGTCCATCTTGGGAGGCACTGAATCGTTCTGTGGAGCTGCCCGTCACTCTCCATTGGCTCCATAAGGAGACTGGATGATTTCAGTTGTCACCCACCACATTGGGTAGATAAAATTGAGTGAGAAGAATCCCACCTGAGAACTCTTCTGTTGCACTCTAATTGCTATTTAATTTAAAGACACTTTCCTTTACTAGAACAAGCTTTTTGAAAGCATTCAGGAAGGCAAGTATGAATTTCCTGACAAGGACTGGTCACATATATCCTCTGAGGCCAAAGATCTCATCTCAAAGTTGCTGGTTCGTGATGCCAAAGAACGACTTAGTGCTGCTCAGGTGTTGCAACATTCATGGGTTCAAGGAGTATGTATCACCTTTTATTTTTTTTTTTAAGAGTTACTCTTCTTCCAAAGTGACAAACAAGCTGTTCCCTGTCTCTGAACTTTTAATAGAGTCATTGTGTGTTTTAGTGCTCTTATCTTGATTAATTAAATGATACACAGTGGCTTTATTCTTTTTGGGGCTGTGTGTGGTAAATATTTGGATGAATCCGTCAAGCTTTAAGTGTGTTTTTTGGTTTTTGGTTGGTTTTTTTTTTTTAATTACCACTTTATGCATTTTAAATAGCTTTCTTGTGAATACCAAGCACTGCAGTACACAAATTATGATGCTACTCTTTAATACAGTAATGCATAATGCTGGTAGATACAGTTTTAAAATAACAGCGGTGTCCTCTTTTGCTTTAGTGTTCCCAGCTCAGGAAAGAAGGGATAGACCCTCTGCAGAGCTTCCAAAGCTTTAGTCTTATATCTGCAAAAGGTGGTATCTTCTTGTGAGGGGAGACAGATTATGAAATGTGATTTGTAAACCCACAGTGAATTAGTTTATATGCAATATCCATTAGTTGTAAAGATTTGGGGGAATTGCTTGGTTTTTATCGCTCTCTTGGGAAAGCTTGGTTCCCAGCTGCTAATACACAACTAACTTTTCTTAACGGCTTCTTCTAGCAGGCTCCTGAAAGGGGATTACCTACTCCTCAAGTTCTTCAAAGGTAATTTTTTTTAATGTCTGTAAACTTGGCAGAGAATCGTTACTGAAAGAATGAGGAGAGACAGGAGCTGACAAATCAGGGGGTAAGATTCCTGGTTGAGAGTGGAACTTCATAAATGTGCAGCAGTAATTTTAAGAACATCAGAAATATTAAAGCTCTGATTTTTCTTTATGATCTAATCTTGCTTGTTTGTGGGAAAGGCATTGGAGAGGATTCCTGTGGTGCAGCGCTAATCTTAGACAGGAAATAAGGATGGTTTTGTCAGTTTGCTGCCCAGGAGGGGAAAAAAAAGGCATAAAGGTGTGTGTTATCCAAAGAGACTACATTCTGATGGGTGAATAATTACCATATACACAGGCTTGGATCTGACTTCCATTGTAGTTGGTAGTAATCATAGTATCAATTTAACTGTGAGCAGGGCAAGCCTCATTTAAAGTGATTTGATGGCAGATTCTGTGTGCCGGAGAGCCAGAGTCACACATCTCTCTATTTCCATGTCTGCCACTGGTGATTCCAGGTGGCTCTCCCCACCAGAAATGCATGTCTTTAAGCCAGATGTGCAATTGTAATGGGATTGCAGTTCTCTGAAGACAGACAACAGTATTGCCCTATATGCCCATCCTTTTTTAACATGTAGAAATTAAACGTGGCATCTTGGGTGTCTTCCTGGGTTTACATGGAGAGTCCTTGGCAGAACAAGGACTAGAGCTGTGGCTGTTTCCAAAATCCCAGAGAGTTTTTGTTATGTATTGCTGGTCCTTGCAATGAGGAGAGATGCAAATATTAACTGGTCATTTTGCCTGCTGTGTTGATGTTTTGATAGGAGAAATAAAACTGCCTGGAAATAGATACTCTGCTGTGAGGGTAACCAGGTGAAGTGACTCTTTGCATGTGTTGTAACTGCTTTCTCCTTTTCCTTTGAAAGGAACAGTAGCACAAAAGACCTGACACTTTTTGCTGCTGAGGCTATAGCCCTTAACCGCCAGTTGTCTCAGCATGAGAACGAACTCAGCGCAGAGCAGGAGAGTGTTGCCCATGCTGTGTGCTCCATGAAGCTTTCTCCTCCATCCAAGTCCCGCCTCGCCAAGCGCAGAGCAATGACGCATGCCACCAAAACCAGTGACTTTCAGCCAGTTCCCCATAAAGCCTTTTAAACTTCTTTATTGCTATGGATTGGCAAGATCAGCCTGTGTTTTTACTTGGATTTTCAGCGCTGATAAAAGCTTCTCTGCTTCTGACTCTTTGATTAGAAGCTTGCTTTTGTGATGTGACTTGTAACTTTAAGGGACAGCTTTTTATGGAAATGGTTTTTTTGCCTGCCAGATTTGGTGCATTAAGATAATTTAACTGATCTTTTTAAACAAGAGGAGATGGGTTTGCTGCTGTAGTATCTGAGGTGATAAATCACTAAGCTTTCCTTATTTTCTTTTTAGAAGAGCATGCCTTAAAATGTGAACTTGAAAACATCAAAAAAAAAAAAAAAAAAACCACTTTCTTGCTTTGCCTGGCAGAGCATCAAGTGTGTCCCTACCTATGGCTGCTCTCCTTGATGGCACATCTTGCAAGGTGCTGCCACTAGTATCAGCAGCAGGGACTGTTTTTAACCAGCAGTGCCCTTCTCTCTTTCTGTAGACTCAGGAAATTAAGATGATGACTGGGTGGATCTCCATTACCTCCACTGGGCTTAAATTGTGTGAGGATGATACTATAAAGGTGCAAAGATCACTCAGGCTTGTAGAGATGAAGAGGACCGGGTTGCTTTTTTTTATCCTGTTGATAGTTTGTGTGTCAGCATGGGGGATGAAAGCTGGGGGTGTGTTATTTCTTTATCTGACATCTTAACTAAAGTGTACTTCTATCATCTTTTTTTGTTCGTTTTTGTGTCGAGTGTGTCCGCTTCTCTGGCAGTTACATTCTTAAGTTTGATAACCACAGTATAACAGACTGTTTATATAACAGTTTATATTTAGTATCTGGGTTTTTTTCCATATTAATGCTATCCTCAGTTAGACCTTCCTTTCTGTAAACTCCTATTTCTCCACTTCCTTTTGCGTGTGTTACCTGGAGTTCCTAATGTGAATGGACAGGCTTCAGTGAATTTTGGTGTGTGAATAATTTAGGATTATAAAATGCAGAGGTACATATGTGCAAAAATGGTGCTGCAGCTGTTGCATTCTGCCTCCTGCAGTGATCTTAGGCCGAGTGTCTAGATTTTTGCTTCCAGTTTTAGTACTGTGGTGCACCAGGGGTCAGGAGTAGTTTGGAAGGGTACTGGCTGAAAAGCTGAAGATTTTGAGTGACTAAGGTGAGAAGGACACAGATGTTGAGCACTTTCTGAAATGTAAGCTGTGAAAATTGGGCTGCCAAGATGCCCGACATGATGCACCTTAAACTTGTCGGCCATTTCTGAAACCCTTTGCCAGGGCATTGTGTGCAGGGTGGAGAGCGGGAGGAAGAGGCCCCAAAGTGCCAGCACAAAGCCCTCCCAAGCAGAATGAGAAGCAATAAAGTAGCAGATCCAACAAGCGCTTGGAAATTGAAAGGTCAGAGGTAAATGTCTTCGCATGGCCTATTCAGAGCGGTTTTACATTACCTTTTAGCAGTGTGCATACAGCTATTTTTATACAACACGCTGTATTTTGTGACTAATATTAAAGTTATTTAAAAGATTTTATACATTGTGCCAGTGGACAGATTATGAAATGTATTTTGCTTTGTTTTTATTAAAGTGCTTTAAGTTATGGATTTAACACATTTGGCAGTTCTGTGTGGTTTTTTTCTCTTGATTTTTGGTGACATAGAAAAGCAGAGAATTCCTTACTTCCTTACTTCTCTGTGTGAGAATTGAATTTAAGTCTCTGAAAACTAAGCATACCTTCCTCTTCTATGGCTGTGTTGCTTTATCAGTCTCTGGAGTCTCCTGTAGTCTCAGCTTTCTTGTGGTAAAATGAAGGTATGACTGCACAGAGAGAGCTGGAAGGGATCCTGTGATCCTTCTGACCTTCATAAGAGATCAGATAACTGAGGGCCTGTGAGTTCAGGAACTTATCTGCACTGTTACGTTTCATGTTCTTCCCTTTGATTTGTGTATGCAACAAAAATCCTGAAGTTTGGCCAGGAGTGATGGTATGACGCAAAATACTCCTCATGGATGGAGCCCTGAAGCCTTTTGGACTCTAGAAGTCTAAGGAGCAGCATTAGCATGGAAACGTGCAAAGGGGACACTAGTGGTGCTGCTTGCCCAGATATGATGGCCTGGTAGGTCTGTTCCAAGGTAAGTGGTCCTTTGCAGACTTTGCTCTGCACCTGCTGCTGTTCAGTGGTGGTAGAGGTAGCCCCAGAGAGCAAGTTAGTGGAGCAAAGACCAAAGGTGCTGTTCCTCTGTTCTTGGGTGAACTATTGGTCTGGACAGTCAGTCCTTTCCTCTCTCTCTCTCTCCTCCTGCCTAAAACCCAGCATGGAAGGTGAATCTGATGCATGTGTCTTCTGCACAGCGAGGAAGAAGCTGGCTTGCTGGCCAGATTGGCTCTCCCTTTACAGAAGAGACCTTGGGAGGAGAGAGTGAAATGTCAAAAAACCCCCCCTTCGTTCAGGGATATTCATGCCATTACCTTCAGCTAGTGGAATTGCTGTCTAGGTAAGCAAGCGCTCCTCTGGGCTTGAAGCCCTCACCTGCATGAGAACGCATCAGCTGTTGGATGCGTGCAGCGCAAAGGGTTTTAAGCACTGGTGTGTGAAACATTGGAAGCACCCGGCAGGATTTGCACTAAATGGTTAAACGTTGCTGATGGGCATGACAAGCCCTTCAGCTGGTGGCTCAGGGCCCCATCTGGCTCTTGTGGTTGCTCTCGGCTGCCTTGTGGATGCTGCTGGCAGCCGCCTCCACGTGTGACCTGTATCAGAGCATCCTTGCTCCCGACTGGTACACACTTGCAAATTCATCTGTTCAGGACTAGAAGCAATGATGTTGGGCTCTTCTGAGAGAAAGGCAAGCAGCAGTAGATGTCAGAGCTGTGTAATTCTGGGAACTGAGAAAACCTTCCAAACGGGGAAGAGGCACTGATTTAAGCCAATTGTTCTGCTCTCAGGTGTAGTCTAGTTCTGACTGCCTCTTGCAGAGCAATTTTGACGTTTCTTCAGAGATCTATAGCTAAGAGTTTATAGAGTAATAAAGAGTCTTTATTTTTCCCTCTGATCTTTATCTTTCAATGAGAGTTCAGCTGTCTTGAGGTGTGTTATCCCTGGAAGGCCTAATTTGGTAGGTCTTCATGATGCTTTTTTCATGTCAGTGGGGAAGAGGCACTTGTTTCTAGGTGGAAGTCACAAATCCAGAGGCTCGGTGATCAGTCCTTTTGAGATAGTGCTGGGTTTGCTCTTGTTACCTGAATGTCTTGTGTTCGGGCAGCCTGTAGGACACTGCTGTGTTTCATCACTGAATCCCACCATCTCTCCTTCGGAAAGGGCTGAATCTCCATGCTGTGCTTTTTCAGTTACTGGTGATAAAATAGAGCAGGCAGCTTATGTGGGCTCCCTGGCATCTGAAAAAATGAAAGGGGCTGCAGAAAATGCCTTTTTTTTGGGAGGAGATGGGGCGGGTAAGGAAAAAGGTGGCTTTCAAGAATTCAAAAATATGTTCTGACCAGCAAGGAGAGCAGCAAAGCAGCTAAGTTGACCTTTACTGTTGACTAAGGCAGCCCCCAGCAAAACTCTCCTTCCTCTCCCCATGCTTATCCTGGGAGGTGGGTGAGGAAAACAAGGGAGAGGCATCAGCATGATGAAGGGGAGGTAATTTCAAACAAACGGCAACACGACAGCACTAGTCTCGAAGTACCCCCCTTCTGTCTCCTCAGGAACTGGTGGCACAGGATGCTGTGTAGGCTTTTGCTTGACCTTTATGTGCAATATTTCATAAAATGCATTCAGGCTTGTGCTTACCAGTGTGGTTTCTGCATTGTTGGTTGCATAAAAGGAAGCTCCTGTTTTTCACTGTGTGGTATTTTCTGCTGTCTCCTCCTTCCCCACATGTTTATTGAATCCTTTAGCAGGGATGGAAAGATGCTGTTATTTTTTTGAAGGCTGCAGGTGGGCTGGCTTTCAAGGTAGAGAGCAGCTTGGTTAATTTTCAAAAATAATAATTTTCTTTGGGCCACTCCAGTGGCAGCAACGGGCTTCAAATTTGGCTTCCATGGAAACATACTGCCATGGTAACTGAAAGGCCTGACAATCCTGAGGATACACTTGCTTGCATCCTTCCTGCCCTCCTTCGTTCTGTTTCCCATGCGATGTGTGTGTTTGGTTAGCCCTGCCAGATTCAATCAGTGCATTTAAAAAGCTCCAAGCACAGAAATGCACTTCCCTGGGAAGAAAACAAGAAAAAAATGTGAAAGGGAGGGCGGCATTTCACTGGCATTGTTTGCAAAAATGCTGTTGCAAGTCTGGAGGGATATATCACTGAGCCACAAATTCCTTTCTGATGGGGGGAAAAAAGCACCCTGAAAGAAATGCTTCATCCTTAGGTTATTTTGTGGGGACTGGCTGGCTTGAGCTGATTCAGGGAATCAGACCCTGCACCCAGTCCAACATCTATAATATTGAGGACGGTGAGAATTGACTCATCCAGCGGTTACGAGACAGAGTACCAGTGTTTTGCTGGGTCCCTTCCAGCTGATTAGTTTGATGCTGGGTTTTCTGTTGCTGCCTGACACAGCTGCTTTCACACCAAGGTTGGTTAGCAAAGTTTGGCAGGGTGACAAGCAGCCCCAGTTCAGCAACTTTGCTCTGATTCAGTCTGGAGTGGGAAGGGAGGGGGGACGGGGCCGCGTGGCAGTGGGTGTGGAGGAGCTTGGAGCCTGATGCTTCCGATTTATGCTTTCTGTTTGATCCAGAGCAAAGCTCTTGACCTGACCTGGCGCTACATCAGATCAACACCCTATGGGCAGTTATTAGACAACACTGTGTGTGGAGGAGGTGGTGGATCTTGTCTTCCCCCACTGTTCCCTTACCCTAAATCATCACTCTCTGGACTTCAAAGACTTTTTCAGGTTAGCTGTCTTGAGAATCACAGTGCCTGCTCATGGGGAGAGCAGGGTTGCAGCCTTTATTTCCTGCTCCTTTTTTTTTTTTTTTTTTTTTATTCCCCAGTTTCACCTTATTCTTCATCCAGGTGCTCCCCTTGCAGCAGCTTTAGATCTGCTTGCTTCGCCAGGGCGTGCTCCTGCAGGCTGCCGTGGAACGAAATGGAGAAACAACTCGTGGAGCTACGTGTAGGAGGAGAGCAGACACAGTCTGTGACGCAGGTTGGTGAACTGGGAACACAGGAAGGGTCAAGTCCTGTTGTCTTTAGTCACAGAGCTGGGTTATAAGAACAATCCCAGTATAACCTGTTCCAACTTTGAGAGAGATACTGGGGGCAATTAAAGGTATACCTATGTCACTCTGTAGTAATGATTTGCATGGCTTAATTGCAGCTGGCTTTACCAGTACACCAGGTTACTCTGTGGTTGCTGTGCCTGCCATTTTCTATTAGAAATTAGAATTGCCTTTGGGGGTGCTACCTGCCAGCTTTGGGGATGCAAGAGCTGCAACGTCCTTATATAAGAAGACATAGCTGTTTTCTGGAGACCTTTGTGGATAGTCCTGCTTGTCACCAAGCTTTGCTACAGGCTTTTGTTGGTGACACCAACAATCTGATTGCTTCTGGTGGTGGTGGATGAAGCAGGTAGGCTTTTCTTCTCTAGCAGAGGGAAGCTGAATGAAAGTGAGAGGTTACATTGGGCTGAGACAAGAAGTGATGCCGGCAGGGGACAGGCAGAAAAGGCTGCACTGAGCACTTCAGGCTGTGAGGAGGTCCCGTGGGATGGTCCATGGTCCCGTGGAATTGCACTCTTTTTGATAAGTTGCAAGTGTGTATTGTGGGGCCAGCAGGTCGAGGGAGGTGATTCTCCCCCTCTCCTCTGCTCTGGTGAGACCCCCCTGCGGTGCTGCGTCCAGCTCTGGAGCCCTCAGCACAGGAGAGACATGGACCTGTTGGAGAGGGTCCGGAGGAGGCCACAAAAATGATCAGAGGGATGGAGCACCTCTTCTGTGAGGACAGGCTGAGAGAGTTGGGGTTGTTCAGCCTGGAGAAGGCTCCGGGGTGACCTTATTGCAGCCTGTCATGCTTTTAAAGGGGGCTTAGAAGAAAGACGGGGACAGACTTTTTAGCAGGGTCTGTAGTGACAGGACAAGGGGTAATGGTTTTAAACTAAAAAAGGGTAGATTTAAACTAGGTATAAGGAAGAAATTTTTTACAATAAGGATGGTGAGACACTGGCACAGGTTGCCCAGAGAGATGGGGGATGCCCCATCCCTGGGAACATTCAAGGTCAGGTTGGATGGGGCTCTGAGCAACCTGATGTAGCTGAAGCTCATTGCAGGGTGTTTGGACTAGATGACCTTTAAAGGTCCCTTCCAACCCAAACTATTCTGTGATTCTGTGAATGTGTTTTGATTTTGTTATGTGACGTTATCCATGGGGACATGCTTTTTTTCGGTGAAAAATGTATATCCCTGCCGTGAAAACCACCTGTGGAGCAAATGCCTTCCGTGCTCGTCCTAAGCGCTGATCTCTGGTGCAAAGCCTCCAGCTGACTTCAGCAAGCGTTGGTCCCGCAGTGGCTGGTTTCCTCTTACGCTGAACTGTGTCGTATCCTTGCTGCTCTACAGAGTAATCTTCACCTAGTTCGGGTACTTTCAGGCTGTGTTTACAGCAGACTGCCAGGGCTCTCCGAGCTAAGTGGGGGATGCCATATAGACCATGCTCTTTGCTGTGTCTTGTGAACGGATTGTGTCACCCCTGGCTAGGGAAAATCCGCTTTCTCCCCCGTGTATGCTCCCGGCAGCAGCTGGAGGCAGCTTTCCTCATGTCCTGCCTTAACGTGTCTCACAGTACCGTCATGCCCTGCAAAGCCGTTTTTGTGGCGGTTCATCAGTGCGGAGCGCTTTCCCCTCTCGTCTCTACACCCGCTGTCAGCCTTGCTGCAACGCAGCGGGGGCATCGGCAAAACTTCCCCCTGTGCTGAGCAATTTACTTCAATTTTTACTTGAAACGGGGACAGGCTCCATTTCCTGCGGGAAATTAGGTCCTTCCGAGGTCTGGCCATCCCACTTCTTTTTTTTTTTTTTTTTTTTTTTCTTTTAGGTCTAAACCGCTTGGTCAGCTGCGCAAGCCTTCACCCCTGCCAAAGGCGCTACCGGAGCGTCCGACTTCCCCGTGCGGTCGCACCGCAGCCAGCCAGCGGTGGTACCTGTGCGAGCGGCGTGGACACAGCCCCGGGGCTTGGGGTAGAAACGCAGAAGAGTCTGTCTGATCCTAAACCTTATTTTATTTATTACCTCTCCCTAGAAACCCAGGCAAATTCCTGTGACTGTCCGGCTCTGAATTTCAGGGCCTGCAATTGCTATGGCATTGTAAAAGTAATTATTTTTTAATATAACAACCTGCAATACTGGGGGAAAAATTAATGATATAACAAAGTAACCCTTCGGAGTGGGGGAAAAAGAGAAGAAAAGGGTACGAAGTTGTTTGCGAGCATCCCATATCCAGAATAGGGAGAGATATCACTGGAATTCCCTTTTTTTTTTTTTAATTCCCTCTCCTCCATTTTTAATCACTGATGTTTTCCTCTTGCTGCCTTTGGCAGGTTTAATTTCTTAGTGTTTCCCTCCTCTCCTGTGCTGCTGTTCTCTCTCTCCTGCCTCTTGTGGAACCAAGTGGAGGGAAGGAGGCAGCTTTGCAGAGTGCTTTGATTTATAACCAGCTTTGCTTCTGTCCTGCTCTGTCCCAGCCACCTGTGAACCTTTCAGAACTGAAACCTCTCTGGCGTACAGATACGGTCTGCTGCAGTCACGGGCTGCGACTATGAATTTATAAGGGATCAGATTAATTGAGCAGCAGTGGGAGTGTTCAGTTACACTGGCTTTCGATTAATTACCCTTTGTCAGACCATGTCAGGCACACTTCCCAACGCCCAAAGCCTCTCCTGGGGTCTGTGGAGCAGCAAGCCTTTCCTTCAACCAGCGGCAAACCCAAACGTGCCTCAAGACTAATAGTTTCTCCCCTGCCTTCCTGATTTTTGTGGAGAAATTTGCCAACATCTCAAGCAAGTATTTGAAGCTATTTTGGCCAATTCGCTTTTGATTCTAAAAAAACTGAGGTGATGAGGGGGATTTTTAGGAGATCAGATGACAATTTGTACTGGTCCTGTCAATGCAGGTGTATCCGTTATCCTCAGTGTAGCATTGCAAACGTACACCAAATGCTGTCATCTGAAAGTGATCCTGCTAGTATTTTGTTTTTGTGCTCCTCCTCCACACGCGTTATCCCGAAGGATGATGAATCTTTTTTATTCATCTCTGGAGAAGACACTAAGCTGGCGCTGGAGCTGCTCCAGGAAGAGTTGCTCCATCTGTTCAGCCATGGCTTCCCTGGAGCTCTTCGAAGGGCTGGAAGTGATGCAAGCCCTCTAGCCCACTTTGCCTGCTGGAAGTCAGGGCTACTTGCCTTTCCCACCTTCAAAGCCATGTACAGATGCCATGAGAGGTCTAGGCTGTTGTGAAGGCTGGAGGAGAGCCTGAAGGGAACATCTGAACACATCTGTAGCCGCTCTCTACCTGTTAGTTCATGCACTCACCTCATCTGTCAGTGTAAATATCTCAACTTTTCTAAACATCATTCCTTGTAGTCACATTTCTTCTCAGCCTTTCCCGGTAAATAGACTGAGCCCTCTGGGTGGGAAAAGCCCCCCGCTCTGGCTCCAGCTGCGTGCGCTGAGGTGTGTCCCTGTCTCTCCCTAGCACTGATGCTTCCCTGCTCCCCAGAAATCTCTCACCGGATTACATAAAGATTGCTCTGGTGTCTTGGTATTTGAAGCCACAAACTTGCTTCTGCATACCCAGTCCTTTCCTCCCCTCTGGGAACAATAGACCAGAGGTCAAGTCTTCGCTCTTAGAGCAAAAATTCTAATTGCTCCCTAATGGCATTGCTGTCTGCTATTGAATTTCAGCCCTGTTGCATTACTGAGGTGCTCGGCATCATGCTTGTGGTATTCACCCTCTTCTAAGTGATGGCTTGGTGTCATCAGCAGATCTCACTGCTTGACTTCTCTTTTTGTCTTGGTCATCAGCTAAAATAATTTAATTGCTTGATGAATTTCATTGCTGCTGCCTTCTCCTCCTTTGTTAGATCCCTTCCTGTCAGCATAACTGTGGCATAAACATTCTGGCTTCTGTGCAGATCCCTCTCAGGGGCTAACATCACTGAAGTTACTTTTACGAATGAGATGTATGTATAACCAATCTCTTCACAAAAATACACAAAATCTGCTTGTATAGTGTTTTTTGTGTTAAAGAAAGAACCTGCCTGGAAATGAGTGAGTGGGTGGTAGCCTGCTGCATAAGCAGCACTGCTCTTTCAGGCCCTGCAGTAGCTAAAGGACATGCTTTCCAGATCTCCAGGTTCTGGTTTTATCTTCCTAACATCACATGACAATTAAATAAGCAGATCCCTATAGCTTATGAATTTTTATGAAAACTCATTGGCTTTCACTTTAGCACAGGAAATACACAGCTGTAAGAAAAAGTAGCGATCTCATACGCAGTTTTTTTTCTGTTTTCGTCCCCAATTCTGAGTATTTTTGGCATAGCCAGAAATGCTTTGACAGGTCCAAACTTCTTCTAGTTTTGATTATCAGCTGATATCTAAATCACACAGTCCCTGTTTCTGAACCCTTCAGATAACACCATTCTCCTCCCCTGTCCATGCTGCTTCTGGAGTACGGATGGTTGTCCATGCTCTCCTCTGCAGTCCAGTCTGCATACTGACTTCTCCAGTGGAGGACTTAGTTCCGTAATCTTGAGGTGTCTCCAAGATACCAACACTGTTTTACTTCTCAGGTGGATGTAATCTCTCACCAGGCTGTGTCCTCAGTCACCTCCCTCAGGAGTTAAGATTGAGATCCTGGTTTTGCCCACTTGCCTGCAGTTCCCTAGCAATGTGAGGATCGTCAAGATCTTGAGCACCCTGCTTAATTTTGTGCCTGAATCAAGCGCTTTCCCTTGTCGGGTTACTTGAGAACAGAAGCCAGACAATCCTGACTTTCCCATTGAGGTTTTGGTCCAGTTCATAGCTTTCCTAAGGGCACAAGCTGCCACATGTCAGCTCCTCTTACCATTGGCACATACAAGGCAACGCACTCCTCTCTCATGGGTGGTTAAGCTCTTCTGAATTACATGGTATTTATTACACCATAGGAACACACACACATGAACTATTACTGTGGATCCTCATGGTGAGTTGTTTCAATGCTTTATGCCTGTGGCTGGATATGGAAGATTTCCAACACCACCAGTTAGTCACAAACTGCACATAAACAGATTCCTTACATTATGGTTTTGGAAATATTCCCCCCGTGGGCTTCTTCATTATCAGTTCAAGACAGCAACAGCACAGTCCAATATCTGAGTTATGAATGCCAGCTTCTGTCTGCTTCCGTGCAGCCATTCAGCCTTGCCCGAGTTCCTTAGATGGGTTTAATCCCACAACTGAGTTTCAAGCAATGCTGCCAAACTCTTCCAACAGCACCAAAGTCAATAAGCTTCCCTGCCCTCCCCACTCTTATTGTAACTTTTTTTGGTCATGTATTTTTTCTTCTGTTGAATAATTCAGCTAATAGGCTGGCACTTGAGCGCTTGAGAGCTGTGTTCCCTAATGAGGGAAGCAGCTTGCCAACTTTTTATCTTTCCAGTCCTTTGACTGCAAACCCAACATTGTTAACAAATCACCATGGAATAGCCGTGGAAATAGAGAACAAAATGTTATTGTCTTAACTTAAGTGGGCAAGGAATTAAAAATAAACAGAATGAAAGAAACCCAAGCCCTGCAAGGGAAAACAAAGTACAGAAGTGAAGTGTGCATGGAAGGAAATTATGATAATAGAAATCTCTTTGCAGACTCATTTTGTCTCAATATCTGCAAGCAGGAAAGCTGTATGGGAGAAAGGACGTTAACTTGCTGAAGAGCCGTAGTTGCACTAATTGAGAGGATGAGTGTAAGTGTATCTGTTGGCAGCTCTGCTTCTTTCCATGTTTACGTGAATAAAGCTTTGTATAGAGAGCGGGTTTTTTTCTTTGCCGACTTTTTTTTTTTTTTAAAGCTGCATGTTTTGCAGTCCATGTGACACAGATGGGATTTAAAAAAATAAATATATGTGATTCCTTTTTGCACATTGCTTAATCCCCTTTAAAATAGCATTAAGATCATACTGGCTTGAGTTTGTTCAGATCAAGATTCACACTGACATGTTTCAGGTGAACATTTAGTCTTTGGCACTCCCTGCATGTGTTCTTTCTTGGATCCTCACTTCTGCTTACCAGATCAGGGTTAAGCAGCTCTGCCTAACAGAAG